>NC_056746.1:341655698-341938198 GCF_019279795.1 Protopterus annectens
GTACCAACAATATTTACTGGCTCAGTTAAAACAGAAAATGCTTGCAAGCTCAGAAGCTCATGATTGTAAAGAAATGCAGGATTTATTGCATGTAGTTGAACAGGTGGGAAAACATACTCTGCAATGTGGTTTTGATTCTTTAGAGGCCTCTTGTAGAGCCGCAGTTACAGGTTCTGTGATTCAAAGACATGCTTGGTTAAAAGAACAGAATTCACCTGATCATGTTAAGGCAACATTATTGGATGATCCTCTACAGCATGATACCTTGTTTGGTGTTAAGGCCGAAGAGGTGTTAAAGAAAATGGAGGATAAAGCTAAATCTATGCAAACAGTCAAGGATTTCTTACAGGTACAGCCACCTTGGTTTAGCAGAAATTGGCCAACAAAGAATTGGTCCTTTCCAGTATCAGACAGGCCACAGAGAGGCAGATACAGATGCCCAAGAGGCAGTTCTCAACCCCAAGGCTCAAACAGACAATGACAGTGGGGCACCTCAACCCCAAAAGGAGGTGAGGACAAGTCTCAACCTTACAGGAAACAGTCACAATGACTTTCCCCTTCGTACGCCAAGCACGGCCCATTTGAAAGCCCCCTTAGGGGGAAAACCAGCACTTTTTTCCTCAAAACTGGCAAACAATCACCCAAGACAACTGGGTTCTGAATATTGTGTCTCAAGGTTACAGGTTCCACTTTCATACTTTACCAAGGGTAAAAGGAATGCCAGACCTGCCACAAAATCAATGGGCAGAGGCACAGAAACAAATTTCAGCCCTCATGGACATGAGAGCTATTCAGAAAGTACCACAACAGGAACAAGGACAAGGATTTTACTCAAGACTCTTTCTGGTCCCCAGAAAGGACAAGGCCTGGAGGCCCATACTAGACCTTTCAATTCTGAATACTTACCTGGATATTCCAAAATTCAAAATACTGACATTACAGCAGCTTCTACCCATGCTGGGCAAGAAGGCTTGGCTTACCTGCATGTCCCTATCAGACAAAATTGCAGAAGATACCTCAGATTCAAAGCTGGTACAATGCACTACCAATTCTCTGCACTGCCCTTTGGCTTATCTACTGCGGCCAGGGTCTTCGCAAAGTGCCTGGCACCAGTAATTGCATTTTGCAGACAAAAGGGAATTCAAATATAGCCATATTTGGACGACTGCCTCATTTAAGCAGAGACAAAGGATATTCTTCTACAGCATCTGGCGTTTGTAAAAAGGTGGCTAATTATTCTAGGGTGCACAGTAAACGAAAAGAAGTCAAAACTAGTGCCCTTGCAACAGATTATATTCCTGGGTGCCAGCTTAAATACAACGGCCCAGATGGCTTACCTCACGCCAAACAAACAAGTTCAACTAACTCAATATTTTAATTTACTGGCAAAAAAGTCCCATCTTGCTGCAAGAAAAATTCTGCAGGCCCTGGGATTCATGGCATCCTGCATACTACTAATACCATATGCCAAACTGCATATGAGGAAATTACAATGGTACCTAAAACGTGTTTGGTCTCAACACTCTCACAGTTTAGAAGCAGTAATACCAATGATTCCCTGCCTACAACAGGAGTTTCGATGGTGGGCACAGGCATGTCACCTAAACAAGGGTCCGCCTTTTACCCAACCCACAACCAGGCAAACTCTAACAACAGATGCTTTGGATTACGCCTAGGGAGCACACATGGCAGGAAAATGCATTCAGGGCAAGTGGACCACAGACCAGATGCATCTTCACATCAATCAAAAAGAGATGTTGGCTGTTCAAAAGGCCCTAACAGCCTTCAAGGACCTTCTGCATCCAGGACAATTATTACTAAAGACAGACAACACCACAGTAATGAGGTACACAAACAAGCAAGGGGGCAGTCATTCTTATCCCCTATGCAGGCAAGCCATGACCGTGTGGAACACAGCTCTAACGTATCAAGTTCACCTGCAAGCACAATTCCTGCCAGGAAAGAAAAATACTCTGCAGACGATCTAAGCAGAAATATCATGGACCCTTAAGAATGGAAATTGAATCCACAAATCTTCATCATGGTAACGCAAAAATGGGGAAGCCCAGACATACATCTTTTTGCCTCCCCACTGAATTGCCAACTACTGAAATTCTGCACAAGGACTTATCACAAACAAGCATGGAAAGTGGATGCTCTTTTGTTCAACTGGAAAAACCTAAAAGTTTATGCCTTCCCGCCACTGCCTCTCCTTTCAAAGGTACTCCTAAAAGCCAGACAAGAAAAACCACAGATGATCCTGATTGCTCCAGACTGGCCACGCCAGCACTGGTACCCTATCTTAAGGAACTTGTCTCAAGGCCCACCATGGATTTTGTCTCAAATTCCACACCTTCTGACTCAACAAAACAATCAGATCCTGCACAGTCAGCTCAAAACCCTAAACATGGCTGCATGCCAGATACATTAGTCAAACAGGCAACACCTCTCTCTAAAGCTGTTATGGATGTCATTTTGGATGCCAGGAGGCCGAGCACCAGGAAAGCTTACTCAGAAAAATGGAAGAGATTCTGCGCCTGGAACCAGGCTCAAAGCCTTGACCCTCTTGTTCCAGACATTCCTCAGATTTTACAATACTTAACTGAGATGCTGGACAGAGGCCTATCCTTCTTATCAATTCAGATCCACGCCTCTGCCATTTCAGCACATTACAACACGGATCCTTCTTTATTCTCTCATCCCCTGCTAAAGCAGTACCTCAGAGGAGCTAAAAACATAAGACCGCCCCGGAGAGCACCAACACCAACTTGGGACATCAATTTCGTTTTGGAAAAACTGACCCTACCACCTTTTGAGCCAGCCAATACAACCAATCTAAAATTTTTATCATGGAAAACAGCTCTGCTCCTGGCAGTAACTTGAGCACGAAGATTCTCAGAGCTACAGGCTTTAATGGCAGTGGAACCTTTTATAATTTTTCATCAGGACAGGGTTTCTTTAAGGACAAACCCTACCTTTATGCCAAAGGTGATATCTAGTGTGGCTCTTAACCAAACCATCCATTTGCCAACTTTTTATCCAAATCCCCAGAATAAAGGGGAGAAACTTCTGCATTCTATGGACATACACAGGCAGCTACGCTTCTTCTTGGACAAAACAAAACCTTTCAGGAATACTGAGCAACTGTTTGTAGCATATGCTGCAGGATCACAGGGCAAGGCTATCTCAAAGCATACTATATCCAAAAGGATAGGACACTGTATTCGTTAGTGCTACACACAGCATGGAAAATCAGTCCCAAATACCATTAGGCCACATTACACCAGGGCAACAGCCACTTCAACAGCCTTTCTCAGAGGAGTACCTACCAAGGAAATTTTGGAGGCTGCAACTTGGAGTTCAGTGCACACCTTTACTAAGCACTACCACCTGCCTCTTTACTCTAAATCCAGAGCAGTATTTGCCACTGCAGTTCTGCAGGGCCTCATAGCCAATCCTAACTCTTTATAGACCCGCCACCCAACCTTAGCTTTGGGATTCTACCCAAGTGTGATGACTGCAGCAGTGTGACACGATGAACATAGTACGTATGTTATGTGGTCCTATCTCGCCTCCATTCTTTTCTCACGGGTTCGGAGCCGAGAATCGGCTCCGACTCAGCCAACTATTTCTCTAGCACGAAGTCTCTAATTGGCTGGGCTAACCCGGTTTCCTAATATGCACCTCTCCCTAGCCCCAGATCTCATTTGCCGCTCGTAGAGTTAGGACGTGGTCTCGCTTGGCTGTGGCTAAGTACCCTTTTCAAATACTTTTCTAAGTATTTTAGTAGTCAGTTGTATTGCAAAAGCTATTTTAATAGCTACTCTTCGTTTGTGACTAGTTCTTGTGAGTTTTTTGTGAGGACTTTGTGTGTTTGTGGTATCCCTCTGTTTCGCGGGCTAGGCCCGTTTAAGTTAGAGGACCTAGTCCTCTCCAGTGTTGTCCCCTTGTATTTTTTGTACTGGTCTTTGAGTTGTGGGTAGTTGTTTTCCCTCCAAGAAACGTTTAACTTAGAGTTTACTTGGCGTTAGTGTGTTTTGGTTTTTCCCGCCTTCCTCTTGTGTTGTCTCTGTCGGCTGAGTGTTGTGCGGTTGTTATCATGTCTAAAGAACAGAAAGAACATAAACCCTCCGGGTTTAAGAAGTGTACCAAATGTGGCTACAAAATGTCCATTACAGATGGGCATTCCATCTGTGTTTATTGTCTGGGTGCTATTCACCTACAAGAATCCTGCAGTTTTTGCCACGTGTTTAGCCCTAGGGTACGGCAGGAAAGGAAAAATAAACTGATTTTAAAGGGTCTGATTAAGCCTTCCTTTGAGGAGGCCTTATATTCTTCTTCGTCTTCTAGTGCTAAATCTAAGCCTGCTAAGGCCAAGAAAAGATCTCCGTCTCCGTCTGCCTCTTTGGAGCCTTCGGAGAAGGTTTCAAAAGTGGATACTTCCTCCTCGGCTCCATTGTCCTTGGGGCCGCAGGAGAAAGTTTCGGTTATGGATACTACCTCTTCGGCTCCATTGCCCTCTGGGCCGCAGGAGGTATCTGTTGTACTGGAGTCAACCTCGGCTCCGATATTATTGGAGCCTATTCGGAGCCGGTCACCCAATGTCAGGCATGAGTCTCCAGGTAGGAGATCCCGATCTCCTTTTGTTTCTTCCAAATCCTCTAGGCTGTCTGATTTGGATGTGGATAGGGTGGTCCAGAGACTCCTGCAGTCGCCGGTGTTAGCAAAACTTTTTTCGGCTCCAACCCAGTCGGCTCCGGAGCCAGTCCCTGTCCTGGTACCGATGATTCCTTCTCCGAGCACCCATGTGTCGTCGTAGCCGGAGTGCCCCGCGACGAGTGATGTCCTTGTGTCGGCTCCGATACCCCAGGTGAGTCTATCGGCGCCGGGTCCAACCATGTCGGTTCCATCCTCTGGTTTCGGTACTTGGGTTTCCTCAGTCGGACCCGAGGGGGATAGCTCGGGACTCCTGTCGGTTCCGAGTCTCCCTTTCCGTGCATCGGCTCGGGGAATCTCGACTCCGGTCGTGGTCTCGGAGATGGGTCGGTCCTCGGATTCGGGGGGACCTGCCTTCGAGGCCATGAGGAGCGCACTGGCTAGATCGTCAGTCACATCACCTGGATCGGTCACTCTGTCCCTATACACCCTGGCTAGTGCCTTTGACTCCCCCCTATCCATGGATGGCAGAGCCCGAAGGTCTGGGGATACCCCCTTGAGCGGTCCCCTACTTTCTGAGGGTCCCTCAGAGTCGGTGCCTGAGGAGCCCCCCAGAAAGAAGTTGTGCAAGAGGAAGCACATAGACTCCCAGGACGAGTCCCTCACCTCTGATACCGACCTCGAGGAGTCAGAGGGGTCCCCCAAGTTGTCCTCCGATGATGTCTCTTTCTCCGACATCCTGGAGATTTTGAGGCAGAGAGGCGACTGGCCTTCCAAGACCCCCTCTGAGGAGTCGGTATTCCTCAAGGCCTTCGGAGCTCAACCCTCTGCCTCCTGGGTGTCTCCACCCTTCAACGAACTCCTGCATTTGATTTGTCGAAGGGTGTGGGAGAACCCTGATTCCGTGGAACCGGTGCCCAGACGTCCAAATAAGTTCCTTTCTGCTCCCTCGGGGAAAGAGTTCCTGACCAAAGGGGTTTCAGTAGATGCCTTGGTGGTGGCGGCAGCCACTCAGCAGGAAGTTGCAGACGCTTCTTCTTCCGTCCATCCTCCTAACAAGGAGTCCAGGAGTATGGACCGGTACAGGAAGCGTACCCTGTCTTCAGTGACCTTTACCTTGCGGTCGCTGAATTACCTTTGTCATTTCATTCGGCTCCAAAGAGATCTCCTTAAGGAACTAGGAGATACTTTGACAGGTAACATGCCTGAGGCGGTAACGCTAACTGTTAACGCCCAGTTGTCTACCCTTGGTTCCATTGTCAATTCGTCCATGAGGCTCATATCTTATGCAGCCGAAGGGGCGAGTAGGGCAGCTAGCTCAGGTGTGGCTCTCAGAAGGCAAGCCTGGATGCACCTGTGTCATTTTGCGGAGGCCTTTAAGTCTTCCTTCATTGATGCCCCCTTTGATGGGTCCTTTCTTTTCGGGACCAAAGTGAAGGACACCCTCACCAGATGCGAACAGGAGGGAAAGACACTATCTGCCGTAGGGGCCCGTTTTTCTCTCCCTTCTAGGCCTTACCCCAAGGCTCAGAGAGGGGGGAAAATGTGGTTCAAGAAGTCTCAGAGGACTTTCCCTACAGCTTAAGGCGAGTCCCCCTCCAGGGGCAGAGGAGGGGGAAATAATTCTGGAAGATGCTGTCCCAGAGACAGAGGAGGCCCCCGCAACTCGGGAGACCACGATTCCTTTCGCGGATCTTCCTTCCAGCGCTCCTGAAGCGTTGCCCGATTGTGCTGTTCCGGAGCCTGTCGGGGGCCGAATTTTGTTGCATCCAGAAGCTTGGGAAAGCATCACCCAGGATCGTTGGGTGCTTCGAATAGTTACCGGAGGTTATGCTATTCCCTTTGTATCAACACCCCCTCCAGTCAGAAGAATCCCGGACGTCCCACCCAGTCAACAGGATCAAGCAGCACTAGAAGTTACAAAGCTGCTAGAAAAAGGAGTCATCCAACCAGTCCCCTCAGACCATATCGGATCAGGAACTTACTCGAGACTCTTTTTGGTGCCGAAAAGAACAGGGGACCTGATACCCATTCTGGACCTCAGTCGACTGAATCACTACGTTCTGAAGTCCAAGTTCCGAATGGTCATGCTTCAGTCTATTTTTCCATTGCTGGAAAAAGGAGTATGGATGTGCTCCATCGATCTCAAGGATGCCTACTACCACATCAAGATGGACAAGGCATCCAGGAGTCACTTACGCTTCTGGCTGGGAGTCAGTCACTTCCAGATGTCCTTCAAGGATGCATCTGCAGTCCTTACATATGGGTTGTCCTGCCTCAGGCAGCCCTTCGGTCGGCCGGATTCCAAAGTCTGGGTCCGGCGTCGGCTGATGTCGCCCCTCTCCCGACGTCAGAGCACCTGGGATATAAAAGCGTCAGCCGACGCCATCTTCCTCAGTCTTTCTTGCCGCGCGGTGCCCGAAGCAGAAGCAGTTCGCAAGTGCCGGTCGGCCAGCTCCTGTAATTTCAGCTACCGAAGACTTCAAAAAGCTAAGTACCCCATTGGGGACTCTTTCTTGCCTCAGCCGATGTCAGATCAAACGGTTAAAGTTAATAATTGTTTAACTTGTGGGAAACAAATACCTCATAAGGATTTCCACTCTTACTGCCTACCTTGTTTAGGCCCAGACCACGACGTAGCTGCCTGTTCAGCCTGTGCTTCCTTCAACCGACGAACGCTTAGGCGTCGGTCGGAGTTTGCTGAACAGTTTTTTAGCTCCGACTTTGCGTACATTATGCCGTCGGATCATCCGACTACCCAAATAATTAAAAAACGCAAGGAAAAAGACCGGCACTCGTGGTCCGTGGTTTCGGCCGAAACCACGGATAAGCAAACGGCGAGTGTCTCGGTTTCGGCCGAAACCGAGAAAACCGGTCAGTCCTCAGCCAAAACCATGACTACTACCGAGGCTCCTGCTACTACAGTTGAATTGGCCTCTGAAATTTTACCTTCTACTGTGGCTTCTAGTGAGTTATCTGACACCATCCCTTTGGATGTTTCTACCCCAGCACGTGGTGCTGCTAGGCCTCCTGCAGCCATGTCTATCAAGGCCTTTGCCAGGGCCAAGGCAGCAAAAACTGTTAGTACAGTTCCTGCTAAGGCCCCCTCTCACAAACACCCTTCTAGCTCTCAAATGCTTACCCTGGCAGAGGATTTGATTTCCTTAATTAGGGGATCCCAATCACACCCAGACAGGGCCTCTCAGCCTCCAGAAAAGAGACCTAGAACAGAGCCACCCCAGCAGGAAGGCTCTGATGATTCTTCGGAGGACTCAGACACTACAGAACAGCCAGAGGCTCCTTTGTCCACTTATGAAGACTCCGATGTTGATGATTCCATTCCATCTGTCTCTCCACCAGAGGAATTCTCCTTTGGGGAAACCTTACATGCCATGAGAGAACAATTCCAATGGCAAGGACAGGATTTCTCAGACTCAAGAAAAAGGCTTAGAACTTTTCTGCACCTGCCGCAACACAGGCCGTTAGCTATACCTCCAGTTTTGCCTGTTGTGGATGATGCATTTAATGATGTTTGCACTGCACCTGATTCCTTACCCCCAGCTCCTGCCAAACCAGACAGATTTTACAGGGTACCTAACACTCATCACCACCTTTACAAGGCCCCACTTGCAGACCCTGAGACTATTTCCCAGGGGCCTAAGGCAGTAGCTTCTACCTCTACAAAAAACCCTCTCCCTTCTGAAAGGGAAGCCAGGTCATTAGACAGATGGGGCAAAAAAGTTTACACATCTGCCACTCTCTCAGCTAGAGCTTTAAACTGTCAGTTTCACATGATTCAATACCAAGAGTTTATGCTTGATCAGTTGTCTAAGAAACTTTCCTCTGAAGAATCCTTAGATAAGAAATATGTCTTAGAAATGGTGAATAACATACAGCAGGTTAGTAACCATTCTTTGAAATGTGGCTATGATGCACTGGAGGCTTCATTTAGATCAGCCATGACTGGCACAGTGATAAGAAGGCATGCATGGTTGAAAGAGCAAGTCCTGCGGATCATGTAAAAGCAAAGTTGTTAGATGCTCCTATGGATAAGGACAATCTATTTGGTACTTCTGCTCAACAGGTAATGAAGAAAATGGAAGAGAAGGCAAAATCTGTACAAACAGTTAAGGATTTCTTACAGGTTCAGCCCCCTCGGTTTAACAGAAACTGGCCTGCCAAAAATTGGTCCTTTCAGACTCCTCAAAGACCCAAAGAGGCAGGTATAGACGCTCTAGAGGCAGAAACCAATCCAGAGGCAGTGCCTACAGAGGACGACAGTGGCAAGGTAACAACCAGAGAGGCACTGACACAAACACTGCCACTGCAACAGGACAATCACAGTGACTTGGCTCTGACACCGCCTACCAGAGAGCAAATAGCAGCACCTTTAGGCGGAAAGCTAGCCTTATTTTCACGAAATTGGCACTATATCACAAAAGACAAGTGGATTTTAAAAACCATAGACCAAGGCTACAGGTTCCACTTCCACACCTTACCAATAAACAGAGGAATGCCAAATTTACCTCCAACTCAAAAAGCAGAAGCTCTAAACCAGGTATTTCAGCTAACCAACATGAGAGCTGTGGAGAGAGTACTAGAAAATCAACCGGGCAAAGGATTTTACTCCAGACTCTTTCTAGTCCCAAGAAAAGAAAAAACTTGGAGACCCATTCTCGATCTGTCCGTCTTAAACACATACATCATCGTCCCAAAATTCAAAATGCTGACCTTACAGCAACTTCTTCCCATGCTGGGCAAGGAGTGTTGGCTGGTGACTCTAGACCTCAAGGAGGCATACCTGCACGTCCCCATTCGACCAATTTGCAGAAGATACCTCAGATTCCTTGCAGGATCAGAGCATTATCAATTCGAAGCATTGCCCTTTGGCTTATCTACTGCGCCCAGAGTATTCACAAAATGCCTGGCATCAGTAATTGCTCATTGCAGGCTACAGGGAATCCAAATCTATCCATACCTGGACGATTGCCTGCTACAAGCGGACAACAAAGACAAGCTGACAACAGATTTACAAAGGGTCATTTACTTGTTACAAGCCCTGGGATACACAGTCAATCTAAAAAAGTCAAGGCTGATTCCATCCCAGACAAGAACATTCTTGGGTGCAGAATTGGATACAGTAAAACAAATGGCATTCCTGACTGCAGAAAAACAAGAGCAACTTCCTCATTACTTCTTGGCATTAACAAAGCAGAACAAACTAACAGCAAGAAAAATACTGCAGGCCTTGGGATTCATGGCATCATGCATAATCCTGATTCCTCATGCCAGACTGCATATGAGAAAGCTACAGTGGTACCTAAAAAACTTATGGTCTCAACACAGTCACAGCCTAGAAACCGAAATACCACTAATCCCATGCCTGAAACAAGAATTCCTATGGTGGGCCCAAGCATGCCAGGCAAACCTAGGCTTGCCCTTCCACAAAGGTCAAGCGAACCAGATCATCACAACGGACGCCTCAGACCTAGGTTGGGGGGCACACATGTTGGACAAATGCATACAAGGATTGTGGACTCCAGACCAGCTGCACCTGCACATAAACCAAAAGAAATGCTGGCAGTACAGCTAGCAATCCAGAAATTCAAGCCTTTCCTAAAGAAGGCCATTTATTGATAAGGACAGACAACACCACAGTCATGTGGTATATCAACAAGCAAGGGCACTCATTCTTACCCCCTATGCAGAATGACTCTGGACCTTTGGAACATGGCACTGAACTACAACATCCAGTTACAGGCAACCTTTGTGCCAGGAAAAGAAAATACACTAGCAGATATGTTAAGCAGAACCACATTGAATGCTCACGAATGGATGCTGCACCCGGACATATTCAAGGCCATCACAAAAAAATGGGGAATGCCACAAATAGACCTGTTCGCATCCCCACTCAACCACCAACTCAGGAAATTCTGCACAAGGGCGTGCCACCCTCTTGCATGGAAGGTGGACTCCCTTTCCTTCAGTTGGAAAGGCCTGACAGCTTATGCCTTCCCACCTCTTCCTTTGATGCACAAGGTACTGCTGAAAATCAAAGAGGAACAACCAAGGATAATTCTGATAGCTCCAAATTGGCCAAGACAACACTGGTATCCCTTGCTCAGGAGCATGTCTCAGGGGAGAATGTGGCCAATACCTCTGATGCCCTTGATGTTAACTCAGAACAAATACAACATCCTGCATCCAAACCTAAAAACCTTACAACTGACTGCCTGGAACATCACTTAAGAACAACCAACCCAGATTTATCCCAAAGGGTTAAAGACATTATACTTGAAGCCCGCAGACCTTCAACAAGAAGGAACTATGCAGGAAAATGGAAAAGGTTTGCCACTTGGAGTGCTGAAAGAGGAAAAGATGTGTCAAACATAGACATTGCTAACATCTTGGAGTACTTGGCAGAGCTTCTACACACAGGTCTGTCCTATTCCTCCATCAAGATACATGCATCAGCTATTTCTGCGGAATACAGCTATGATCCGCCTGTCTACTCACATCCTCTACTCAGGCAATTCCTCAGAGGAATCAAGAATGTAAAACCTCCTAGGAAACCACCACTGCCAGCATGGGACTTAAATTTTGTACTAGAAAAATTGACACTCCCACCATTTGAACCAGCAGGAACAGCGGATCTTCAACACCTATCATGGAAAACTGCTTTCCTCCTGGCAATTACTTCAGCAAGAAGGGTTTCAGAACTCCAGGCCTTAATGGCAGTACAACCCTTCCTGATCTTCCATCAAGATAGAGTCTCCATGAGAACTAATCCTACATTTATGCCAAAGGTGGTATCCAGAGTGTCCTTAAACCAGGCAATTCACTTACCTACCTTCTTTCCCAACCCACAGAACAGGGGGGAAAGACTACTGCATACTTTGGATGTACATAGACAGTTACGCTACTACCTGGACAGAACAAAAGAAAACAGAAAGACTGACCAGCTGTTAGTGGCCTATGCACCAGGAAGGGAAGGAAAAGCAATTTCCAAGCAAACAATCTTCAAATGGATAGGAAATTGCATAAGATTCTGTTACTCCTACCATGGAAAACCAATGCCACAGAACATAAGACCTCATTCAACAAGAGCTACAGCCACTGCCACAGCATTCTTACGAGGAGTGGCAACCAAGGACATTATTGAGGCGGCTACTTGGACCTCCGTGCATACATTTGCCAAGCATTACAATTTACCTCTATATTCCAGATCCCGAGCAGGGTTTGCCACTGCTGTACTGCAAGGGATCCTGACTACACCATAATTTTTACTTATTCTTCCTCCACCCCTAGTTTAGCTATGGTATTCTACCCAGTTGTTATGACTGCAGATGCATCCATGAAGGACATAGTACAGTTTTGTACCTACCATAAATGTAGATGTCCGAACTGGATAGCATCTGCAGTCAGGATTACCCTCCTTCCCTCTGTGGTACTCCTAGGGTATTTACACTCCTAATAGCTAGCTGGGGGGGAGTCTCTTATGGTGTATTTGTTTGTATATATGTACATACATGCTTATTTTTTGTACATGCCTTCTTCCTTGTCTGCATACATTGGCATTTATCCAAATTTTAGCCTTCCAACAGGGCCACTGGCATCTGGGGCAAGAAACACTGAAGAAAATGGCGTCGGCTGATGCCTTTATACCCAAAGACCAACAGAGATGACGTCGGGTGAAGTGCGACATCAGCCGAAGCCGGACCCAGACTTTGGAATCCGACCGACCGAAGGGCTGCCTGACGACAGGACAACCCAGTTGTTATGACTGCAGATGCTATCCAGTTCGGACATCTACATTTATGGTTGGTACAAAACTGTACTTTTTGTACCTACCATAAATGTAGATGTCCGATAGGTATGCATCTGCAGTCAGGATTACCCACCCTCCTTCCCCTCTATGGTATTCCTAGGGTGCTTACCCCTCTTTCAGCTAGCTGGGGGAATCTATTATGGTGTATTTGTTTGTATGTACATATGTATATATATATATTTTGTTTGCTACTGTTTGGAATTTACAGCATTTATCCAAATTTAGCCTTCTTAGAGGGCACCTGGCATCTGGGGCAAGAAACACTGAGGAAAATGGCGTTGGCTGATGCCTTTATACCCTAGGAGCTGTGACGTCGGGTGAAGTGCGACATCAGCCGAGGCCAGACCCAGACTTTGGAATCGGGCCGACCGAGGGCTGCCTGAGGCAGGACAACCCACATGTTATGACTGCAGATGCATACCTATCGGACATCTACATTTATGGTAGGTACAAAACTGTACTTTATGATGCATTGGAAGCTTCATGTAGGTCAGCAATGACAGGTGCTGTCATACGTAGACATACTTGGCTGAAGGAACAGACTCTGCCAGATCATGTTAAAGCAAGGCTTCTAGATGCTCCGTTGGAAAAGCAAAAGTTATTTGGCTCCACGGCTCAGGAGGTCTTAAAGAAATTTGAGGAAAAGGCTAAATCTGTACAAACAGTCAAAGATTTTCTCCAGGTCCAACCACCAAGATTCAGCAGAAATTGGCCTTCTAAGAATTGGTCCTTTCCGGACACAGACAGATCTCAAAGAGGCAGAAACAGGCATGCCAGAGGTAGAGGGCAAGCTCGAGGCTCCTACAGAGGACGTCAGTGGGAGCCTCCTAACCATAGAGGTTCTGCAGGGCCTACAACTACTACACAAGGACCATCTCAATGACTTGACTTTGACCCCGGCAACCAGGGCTCAATTGGAAGCACCTTTGGGCGGAAAGCTATCTTTATTCTCAAAAAATTGGCACAGTATTACAAAGGACAAATGGATACTGCAAATAATAGACAAAGGATACAGATTCCATTTTCATACATTACCAAAAAGACAAGGCATGCCAAACCTGCCACCAAACCAAAGGGCAGAGGCATTCAAGCAAATTTCCAAACTACTACAAATGAAAGCGATAGAAAGAGTTCCTCTCACAGAACAAGGCCAAGGATTTTATTCCAGACTATTCCTTGTTCCAAGAAAAGAAAAGCAATGGAGGCCTATTCTGGACTTGTCTGCACTGAATACTTACCTCATCGTGCCAAAATTCAAAATGCTGACCTTACAGCAACTCCTTCCCATGCTGGGCAAGGGGTCCTGGCTGGTAACTCTAGACCTCAAGGAGGCATACCTGCATGTCTCTATCAGACAAAGTTGCAGAAGACACCTCAGATTTCTTGCAGGTTCAGAGCATTATCAATTCTCAGCATTGCCTTTTGGCTTATCTACTGCGCCCAGAGTATTCACGAAATGCCTGGCATCAGTAATTGCACATTGCAGACTTCAGGGGATTCAAATATACCCATACCTGGACGACTGCCTCATACAAGCGGACAGCCAGCTAACACTGGTAAAACACTTAAACTATGCCATCCGACTACTACAGGCCTTGGGATACACAGTCAACATTCAGAAATCAAGACTTGTACCATCCCAACGAATAATTTTCCTGGGTGCAAAACTGGATACAAACACCCAAATGGCTTTTCTCACAGAAGAAAAACAAGCACAATTACCGGATTACTTCAGAAATCTGACAACACAAACCCATCTTACTGCAAGGAAGATCCTACAGACCCTGGGTTTCATGGCATCTTGCATTCTTCTGATTCCACTAGCAAGGCTGCATATGAGGAAACTACAATGGTACCTAAGGAGTCTATGGTCTCAGCACAGTCACAGCCTAGAATCTTTGATCCCCCTCATTCCATGCCTACAAAAGGAATTCCTGTGGTGGGCAAAAGCAAGCCAGTCAAACAAGGGCCTGCCTTTCAGCAAGCCACATACCAGCCAAACCATTACAACGGACGCCTCAGACCAAGGATGGGGAGCACACATGGAGGGCAGATGCATTCAAGGACAAAGGACACAAAAAGAATTGCATCTGCACATCAACCAAAAGGAAATGCTGGCAGTGATACATTCCATCGAGAACGTCAAAGGAATACAACTAGGTAACTTGAAACAGATGGATGTGCAGAAAACACTGCTCGTACTCCAGGATGCAAACTTAGATGAATTTATTGGCTCCACATAAGATAGTACACTCCAAATAAAAACTCCACATAGAAATATAGCAGCAGAAAAAAAACAGGTTAAGCGCTTTCAACTGTAGTATAACAGTCTTCCTCAGAACAAAGCATTACACAAAGATGATGTCAATTTATACCCGTCTAAATTGTATAATTGCTGAAACAAAACCGCCAAAAAGAATTAAAGGCGTATCATCCTACATGTATACTGATAACCACAGACATAAAGGCCACAATCCCTGACATATGCGTGTTTCATACAACGTGAAATATCTACAAAAATCTACATATCCTAAGAATAGTTTTGGAATCATAATAATAGTAAGATGTGGTACATTTGTGAAAACATGCAATTCAAACTATGCATGATACAGTAAAAACAAATAAAAACACATATATATACATAAATTCTACTAAAATAATGAAATAATGAACGAGTCAATAAAAGCAAATATATACAAGTGAATGAAGAATAGAGTAGTCACAAAGATGGCTAGAATAATTCATTGGAGAACTAAAAAAGGTTTTATACTAATAAAATCATTCAAACCCAGTTTGCAGGTCGAATCTGTTAATATCTGCCATCTACTTTCTCTGAGTGCTAATTCCATTTTCCAATTTCCACTAAAAGGGACAATTTGGATCTGATCTATTATACTAAAGTGAAAACTGTGATCATTGCCTTTCTCCACTATATGCCTATATAAGGCATTTTTTGTATCGCATTTTTGGATCTTATAATGATGTTCATACATCCTCTTTTTCAGCTGTCTCTCGGTCTTGCCTATGTAATGGGCGTTGCATCGCCTACATAGAGCCACATATACAACACCTTTGGTGTCACAATTTCCCGTCAGACTAGTAATATGGGTACCATTGATGTCATCCAATCTTATATCTTTGTCCAGGTTGATGTACCTACATTGTTTACATTTCCCACATCTTGTGGTGCCTCTATGGTCCAATCTCTCAACTTTACCTCTATTCCCAGTTGAATAGAGGCCTTCAAGCACTTCCTGCACCAAGGTCACCTGTTAATAAAGACAGACAATACCACAGTTATGTGGTACATAAACAAGCAAGGAGGTACCCATTCATACCCTCTTTGCAGGCTGGCAATGAATCTGTGGGAACTTTCTCTAAACCTCAGTATAGAGCTCCATTCCCAGTTCGTACCAGGAAAAGACAATGTACTGGTGGACAGCCTGAGCAGAAACATCATGGATCCACACGAATGGATGTTGCACCCAGATATATTTCTCCAGATAACACAATCATGGGGAAGGCCGGACATAGATCTATTGCCTCCCACCACAACCATCAACTGAGGAAATTCTGCACAAGGACATACCATCCTGAAGCATGGAAAGTGGACGCCCTCTCCTTCAGCTGGAAAGCTCTAACAGTATATGCATTCCCACCGCTGCCATTAATGACCAAGGTCTTAATGAAGATCATGACAGAGCAACCAAAAGTAATTCTGATAGCTCCGGACTGGCCAAGACAACACTGGTACCCACTGTTAAGGAGCATGTCACACACAAAACCTTGGCCTCTACCACAATGGCCACTTCTACTGACACAACACAATTACAAGACTCTGCACTCCAGCCTCAAAACCTTACAGCTGACAGCCTGGAAAATACCTTGACTCCTCGCCAGGATAAGCTATCCAAGAGGGTACAGGATATCATCATGGAAGTCCGGCGGCCTTCCACAAGAAAAACATATTCAGCAAAATGGAAAAGATTTCGTATCTGGAACACCACAAAGGGTCAAGATCCGACGGTCATGAGCATTCCACATATCCTGGAATACTTGGCTGAAATGCTCCATAATGGCCTTTCTTATTCCTCCATAAAGATTCATGCTTCAGCAATTTCAGCAGAGTACAACACTGATCCACCTGTATTCTCTCATCCTCTACTAAGGCAGTTTCTAAGAGGGATAAAAAACATCAACCCTCCAAGGAAACCACCAGTGCCTACATGGGACCTAAACTTCATGTTGGAAAAATTAACTCTCCCTCCCTTTGAACCAGCAGCATCTTCAGAACTACAATTCCTATCTTGGAAGACTGCCTTCCTTCTGGCCATAACCTCAGCAAGAAGAGTATCTGAGTTACAGGCCCTCATGGCAGTTCAGCCATTTCTCATTTTTCATCAGGACAGAGTCTCTTTGAGAACCAATCCTTCATTCATGCCAAAGGTGGTATCCAGGGTTTCACTGAACCAAGCTATTCACCTGCCGACCTTCTTTCCAAATCCACAAAATAAAGGAGAGAAACTTCTGCATACTTTGGACATCCACAGACAGTTGCGCTACTACTTGGACAGAACTAAGACTTACAGAAAAACTGACCAACTCTTTGTAGCATATGCTGCTGGTGTACAAGGAAAAGCAATTTCCAAACAGACAATTTCAAAATGGATAGGAAATTGCATTGTTCTGTTACTCCTTTCATGGAAAAGCTGTGCCAGCTAACATAAGGCCTCATTCCACCAGAGCAACAGCCACCTCCACAGCCTTCTTAAGAGGGGTGGCTACAAAGGACATTTTAGAAGCTGCTACATGGAGCTCTGTGCATACATTTTCCAAGCATTACAACTTGCCCTTATATTTCAGATCCAGAGCAGGCTTTGCTAGTGCAGTCCTGCAGGGCATATTAGCTACACCATCCTTTTCTTAGGTCCTACCTCCCCCAGCTTGGCTATGGTATTCTACTCATATGTAAGGACTGCAGATGCATCCTTGAAGGACATAGTACAGTTTTGTACCTACCATAAATGTAGATGTCCGATAGGTATGCATCTGCAGTCAGGTTTTCCCTCCCACCTACCCCTATGTGGTATACTATGGGTACATATCCCTCATTTTAGCTACCTGGGGTTATCTTTTATGGTGTATTTGTTTTTTATTGATGTGCATGTTTGGAATTTTTTCATCTCTCCAAATTTAGCCTTACTTACAGGGCAACTGGCATCTGGGGCAAGAAAAACTGAGGAAGATGGCGTCGGCTGACGCTTTTATATCCCAGGCGCTCTGACGTCGGGAGAGGGGCGACATCAGCCGACGCCGGACCCAGACTTTGTAATCTAGCCGACCGAAGGGCTGCCTGAGGCAGGACAACCCATATGTAAGGACTGCAGATGCATACCTATCGGACATCTACATTTATGGTAGGTACAAAACTGTACTTTTCGTGCCCTGTCCTTTGGTCTCACCACAGCCCCCAGGATGTTCACCAAGTGTTTGGCAGTGGTGACAGCTCACCTGAGACGTCAGGGATTCCAGGTGTTTCCGTATCTGGACGACTGGCTTCTCACCACCCCCACCGGGCATCTGCTCGTTCAGGCCAGGGAGACTACCATAGCACTGTGTCAGCAATTAGGAATTACTTTAAACTGGGAAAAGTCTGCCTTGCTGCCCTCACAGCGTGTTGTCTTTATAGGCGCAGATCTAGACTCTATTCAGATGCGAGCCTTTCTGCCACAAGAGAGAATAAGAGTGCTGCAGTCTCAAATCCATGCACTGTTGCCCCTCAAAAGAGTTCAAGCCAGGTTAGTTCTCCAACTGTTGGGCTCCGTGGCCGCCACCATCATGCTGGTGCCTCTGGTCAGGTTACATATGCGGATTCTGCAATGGCTCCTTTCCGCCCAATGGTCATTTCAGAATCTTACTCTTTCCCACCTGATACTTCTCACGGAACGGTGCAAACAGGACCTCCGCTGGTGGCTACGTTCCGCCAATCTGGACAAAGGAAGGTGCTTGATTCCTATGTCTCCAGTGGCCACGATGACCACGGACCTCCCAGATGGAGTGGGGGGGGGGCATTATCTTGGCAGGACGGTCCAAGGCACATGGCAAGATCAAGAGGTACATCTGCACATCAATGTTCTGGAGATGAGAGCAGTGTTTCTAGCATTGCGAGCACTCCAAGACTCTCTACCTCTGGGAACGATTGCGATTCACTCGGAGAACATGTCCGTAGTGTGGTACCTGAACAAGCAAGGGGGAACCAAGTCTTATCCCCTCTGCAGAGAGGCCATGCAGGTGTGGCATTAGGCAGTATCTTCCCAATGGTTGTTAGTGGCAACGCACATTCCGGGAAAGTCCAATGTGATAGCGGACAAGCTGAGCAGAGCTATTCTGATGCCTTACGAGTGGTCCCTGAACAACCGAGTGGTGGTTCAAATTTTCAACAGGTGGGTTCAGCCTTGCTGCGATCTCTTTGCCAGTCCCCTCAATGCTAAATGCAGCGAGTACTTCACACTGATCCCCCCACAGGGGGAGTCACCCAGGGACGCTCTAGCCCACGATTGGCCTCCCGATCTGGTCTAAGCTTTCCCCTCCATTTCCTCTGTTACCAAGAGTGATTCAGAAAGCCATATCCCTGGGAAGCAGGATGATCCTTATTGCTCCACACTGGCCTTGACAAGTATGGTTCCCTTTTCTTCAGAAGTATGCAGTAGACGGTCCTTGGACTCTGGACCCAGTGCCAGACCTCCTGACTCACATGTCAGGCCATCTCCATCCATCACTGCGAACCCTCAGCCTGACAGCCCGTGCCCGCCCAAAACCGCGTAACCCAAAAGCGCGCATCCATAACCGTGCTCCCTTATGCGCGCACCCGAATGCGCACTTCCATTTGCACGTATACATATCCGCGCACCCATATACGCGCGTACAGTGCTGTCTCAGTAATATTGTTAATGGTACTTGACATACCGACACCATTGAGGAGGGAAGGAGGTGTGGATTATATATAGCAAGCAAAAAGGCGCGGCGTATACATATCCGTGCACCCATATGCGCGCGTACAGTGGCTAAAATCTCCTGTCTCAGTAATATTGTTAATGGTACTTGACATACCGACACCATTGAGGAGGGAAGGAGGTGTGGATTATATATAGCAAGCAAAAAGGCGCGGGAGCCGGTAAGATCACAGAAAGAACACAGCGGCATTAACTGGAAAATCTTACACCTGTGACCTGCCACTGAACCCTGACCAGACTGAACTATTCAGGTGGACAGAGGCAGACCAATGCACTTGCTTAGTTCAGTACAGCCCAGTACCTCGAATTTGAAGCTGAACCTCCCTACAGAAGTGGAAGTTAGTGGAGGAAGCCAGAAGCAGAGGCAGAGCACAACAGTGTGAGCTGTCGGATTTTAATCCAAGTCTAAATTAAAGAAAAGAAATTTTAAAATAAAAAAATTGTAGATATGCGGGCACTGGGCATGTCGTATATGGCACCACCCTAAAAGCGCGCATGACAAAAGCGACACGGTCGTATATCACATAAGGAGGATAAATATGTTCATGTTCACATAGAGATGGTTATCTGTGCAGCATGAAGGTTTTCATAATCATATTTGCTACTTACTTCTGGTACAATGCACCCCCCCCCCCCTGACCACCACCACCACCACCAGCACCACCACACGCACACTACACCACAATAAATTTCTCATCCTATCTCTCTGTTTCTATACATAACGGTCTGGAAAAGTGCATCCTTGTGCCATTAAGTTTTCATTTTAAGCACACTAAATCTCAATGGACAGACAGTAGGTCAGAGTACTAAAACAAATAAATGTGCAAAATAAACCAAATGCCATCCATCCATTCTGCCTAAGTTTGTATGTGCTCTCTCGTAGACAAATTAAATAAATTTGCAAATGAACTAAGCAGAGACTCGCCTATCCAGACCATCTTAGCCAATGTTCTTATATAAGGATGTTAGGAAATATGGGAGAAGTAAAGTTGAGGATTATTTGTCAAGAGAAGGCTGACTCATAGCTGTCAACCTTCCATCTCCAAAATGAGGAACAGTAGCCCTCATCATAATGTGGAACAGATGAGCAAAATGTAGATCACATAATGGCTTATCAACTTCAACAGGGAAAGTCGTATGATTGTTAAAATATGCTAGCTTTACTTATAAAGATAAAGCATATCTTTTAATGAATTAATAAGATTCATTTCTATTTATTATGGATTTTGCGCTTAAAAAGTACTAACACTGAATGTATGGCAGACCTTTTCAATGTGTGGAGCTTTGAGGAATGTGAACTTTTTAAGACCCCAAATGAGGTGCATTCCTCGTAAAGTAATGCGGTACACTTGAGACATATGGGCTGACATGTGCTAGCTTCTCCTGCGTGAGGGAGGCTCAATAAAGGATTCCTGTGTATTTTGCAAGAATAGATTACTATCTGGAAAAGGCAAAAAGGCGGCAATCCGAATGCTGTCCAAATGCAAAGTGCAAGGTTCCCAAGCAATATCCAACAAATACAACAGTGAGGGAGAGCTCAGTAGGCAAGGAAGCTGAAGTAGCCAGTGTTGTCCTAAGTCAAGCAGCTCTAGTTATGATTACCCTCCCTGTAGTGTCCCTTTGCTTTGGGCGGCAGATACTTGGTTTTACTTTTCCAGTAGCTTACACTGACTTTCTATGTTTTCCTGTTTCACTAAAAGTCAGGACAGGTGCCGCAGGTGGGGTTTTAGATAAACTCATTAGATCTGCATGGTGCATCCTTCTCTATTTTAGGCAGTAAAAAATCTGATATCATAATTTGCTAGCAGTTCTCAGTCGCTTCCATTTGCGCGTATACATATGCGCGCACCCATATGCGTGCGTACAAATATTGCTAATCTTTATTCATCATAAACATGTTTACAGCAATATGAGTCTGACAGAGACATAACTGACATTATATAAAAACAATATTATGAAATCCATTATTTAATATATTGCTAATCTTTATTCATCAAAGAAATACGGCACAGCACCACCCCAAAAGCGCGCATGACAAAAGCGCGATATGGTAAAAGCAAAAAAAGAAATACATATGTTAAAAGCAGAGACATAACTGACATTATATAAAAACAAAATTATGAAATCCATTATTTAATATAATCTATATATCCAAATTATGGCTTACACCTCTTAAATATTGAGCTATAGCCATATTTGGATAATTAGCTTGAAGATGTTCCAGTCGTCGTGTAACCTGCACATATTTATTCTTAGGCGCTGCTTCCTTGACATTTCCGGATTCCAAGCAGGCTACTTTATGCTCTGTGTGATCCTGTTCCATTATTATATGTTCCACCAAACGGTGTACAGAGGGGTGATGACAATCAACTGTACGTTGAAATGCTAAATGCCATGCTTCTATACAGTTATTAGTACGAGGATATCCATCACGCACACGATCCCAAACATTCCAAAGTCCAACAACAAATAAAGGATTGCGTCGTCCGCGTCGTATAGGTCTTCCTATGAAAGTGTCTTCCCAGTAATCATAGAGTGGTTGAAGAACAGGGGAACAGGTTTCGGATATGTGTTCAAATGCCACAGTAACATCAGCCACAGGTAGGAAACTTAATGCCAAAAGCATCTTAGCCTGATAGCGTAATTCCTCATTGTCCCTATACTGTTCAACGAGATGCAGATCCTGTATTCGACGCCATAAGCACTGGCCTAAGTGAAAAGACATCCAACCATACGCATTCGAACACTCTTAACACTGCGCTTTTGGATAGCTTTCAAGTCAGACATAATACTGATTGGTTGTAAACCAGGCTCATTTTCCAATACTTTTCAAAATCCTTACGTAGTCCTCTTCTCGCTTTGAGGACATAAGGCAATAAACCAAAGGAATTACACAGTTGTTAACTAAGGCGTGTATGGTGAAAAGCTGAACGAATACCGCTGGAGACACTTTAAATGTACCGTCAACAAACCAGTTTGAATAATTTTGAAGCAATTGGAATTACCCTGCGTAGCAAACATAATGATACGATTGTCATCGTCTGCTCCTGAGTCCCAAACCAAAAAACGATCTCCTCTTTGAGAATGTTGTAACTTTTCTGGGATATTAACGTCAGCTAAAGTTCTCGGAGGAGCAAATGCTTCTCCTTTACATTTTCTTTTACGGTTAATAATCTTAGCACATGCTGCATAAGAAGGTAACTTTACTGCTGCTTCACTTGATATCCCGGAAGTGCTTTGTTGGATGATCTGTCTCGGCTTGTCTTGACTTCCAAGAGCACGCGTTCTCATTTCAGATACCGCTTTCACCGCTTCGTTACGTGCAGTATCTGGAGCATGGTTGTGATCGGTAACTTCTTCTGTTCGCCCGTCTGTTTGGATTCGTATACGTCCACGACAAGACTTCAGAACACAACGCCAAGTCTCAACTCCAGCCCCATTTCGTCTATCTAGTCGTAACCTGAACCCTTCGTGTATCTTGTGAGTTTTAGATTTCTGTGACTGTGTTTCTTCCATACTTTTGGGTAAAAACCGCGGACAGTTATGACGCGCATATGACATGCGCTCTTTTCGGTGTTTTGATATCGCGCGCATATGTCCCATCCCAAGGGTATTAAATTATGTAAGGGAGGATTGTTCAACAGCTGTATATGTTGTACTT
Organism: Protopterus annectens; assembly: GCF_019279795.1. Classification (NCBI taxonomy): domain Eukaryota; kingdom Metazoa; phylum Chordata; order Ceratodontiformes; family Protopteridae; genus Protopterus; species Protopterus annectens. Next base: position 341,678,857 of record NC_056746.1, read on the forward strand.
AAGGGTGGACAATAACACAAGTGTTGTCCCCAGGGCCGATAGCCTAGTACATACCTATGAACCTATTGTTATGCCAGTCTTGTACACCCATAATATATTAACAAAGAAGGAGAATAAGCAGCTACAAACCTCATTGTCAGGTAATATTAGTTTGCTGGCATTCACATTAACCATTAAAAGGTACTCAAGGGTCCCAATTTTCAAGAATAAATAAATACATGCTTAAATAAATAAGGTTAGTTAACATCAGCAAAGGATTTTAATACCTAGTTCCTGGGTAGCCTGTTACTTCGGGTTCATATATTCATGATACTAAAACTTCAACACTATGATTCAGCAAAAAGCATTACTAGTTAAAGACAGCATGAACTTCTAAACTCATGAGAGAGAAATTACATAAAAGCAATGCAATGAGAAGCTTGTGTCTATGGTACACACCAGTGTCCCATATTAATTTTCAAAAGGTGGAATTTATTACTTGTATGAACTTTGAAAGAAATAAGGTCATTTACTGTACGTGTATAGTAACCTGCTGACCGACTGCCTTTCCCAAGAAAGTCGTAGAACAGAAAAAAGTATGCATCTGAGTTCATAGACAGCACTTCCATACCGCGGTAAAAACCGCGGACAGTTATGACGCGCATATGATATGCGCTCTTTTGGGTGTTTTGATATCGCGCGCACATGTCCTATTCTTCCATAACCGCGCGCGCGCTTTTGGCTACGCGCATATGGCAGCGCGGTTATGGGAGTGCGCTTTTGTCATGCGCGCTTTTAGGGTGGTGCCCTGACAGCCTGGCTACTCCACTTCCGTCACTAGTTAGACAGCATTTCTTTTCACCAGAGGTGGTACACATCTTGTCTTCATCTCATAAGTCTTCTACCAGGAAAATGTACTCCAGCAAATGGAAGAGATTCTCCATTTGGGCTCAGGCCCAAGGTTTGGACCCCTTCACAGCCCCAATTCCATCGGTTTTAGATTTTTTAGCCATGCTTTTCCATCAGGGCTCTGCGCCCGCTACCATTAAAGTGCAATTGGCTGCAATCTCCAATTTCCATACATCTTACGAACCCTCTCTTATAGGCCATAAACTCTGCAAGGCCTTCTTGAAAGGCGCTTGGCTACTTCGCCCTCCTGTGTCAGAGCCTGTCATGCCATGGGACCTAAACCTTGTCCTACAAGCCGAAGAAAACGTAGGATCCAAACCAAAGACCACACTGAGGCACAATAAACTTAGCGCTTTCATCCACTTTAATAACGTGAACTTCATCAGAAACCATGAAAAATCACCTACCCCTCCTTTAAATACTTAATTACAGGAAATGATGTAACAAATATTGTAATAAAAATTCTTACTATAAAAAACTACAATAGAATTTAAAATGATAAATGATACAACTAATGATAAAAAAATGTATATGTATATATATATATATATATATATATATATATATATATATATATATATATATATATATATATATGAATGAGTTTTTACATATAAATCTGTGTTATCTGTACATAAGAAAACACTTTATGTTAATGACTTCATTTAGCCCTGGGAATACATCAGCTCCAAAAAGAAGCTGCCACAAAGCCTCCTTTTGTTCCAATTTGTTATTCGTGTCACCTGTAAATATTCCCTTTTCTACATAATCTAAAACAAAAAATTCAAATTTCTTGAAATCTGTGCAGGAAAGTGCATGTCTAGCTAAATAATTGTTTTTATCTTTTTTCTTTATAGCTAAGACATGCTCATAAATCCTACGTTTTAAAACTCTTTTGGTTTTCCCAATGTAATAATTTTTACATGTGGAGCAGATGGCTATATACACTACATTCTCACTATGACAATTGAAATATTTATTAGCCCAAAAAGTCTGTCCCAAATGTTCCATTGTGACGAAAGATGAATTGCTAATGAACCTACATTGTTTGCAGTCTTTACATGCAAACGTTCCCTTTTTATTGCAACCCATCCTATCATTATGTTTATCTGACTTATTAGATGTTTCTAACATCTGCTTGATATTTGTCACCTTCTTGTATGTAAACTTTGTTGATGGACCCAGAGATGTAATCAAATCCTTATTCCCAAGGATGATTCTCCAATTCTTCTCTATGATCTCTTTTATAAACCATATTTCATTCACTATTGGTAAAGGAAATGCAGTTTGAAATTCTTGTGTATTTTTGTTTCCACTATTACTTAAAATGACTGGGGCTCCCACCACTATGTCATTAGAGATTAAAATTGGTTTGGTTACCCCATCTCTTAAAATGGAAACCTCATTATCTATTGCCTCTAACCATCCTCTGTCATAACCCCTTTGAATGAACAACTGTCTAAGAAAAATGAGCTCATCCAAAAAGATGTTGTCCTCAGAAGTTAACCTACTCAATCTAATCATTTGCCCCTTGATGACACCCTTCTTCATATGCGCTGGGTGCAAACTATCCTTGTGCAGGTATTGGTTGGCAAAACATGACTTTCTGTAAATTTTACTGTTAAATTTTCTAGTGTTGTGGTCTATACTTTGATATGCTTGCCAAATCCGCCTATATTTGAAAAATAAAAAGTCTGTAGTACCATTAAGATCTGTGACCATATCTACAAATTCCAATTGTTCCCCCGACCACAGGAAAAACAAATCGTCTATGTACCTATAGTAAAGTTCAACCTTGTTGTAACTAGGATGTGACTTCAAAAACTTATGTTCCCAATTTGCCATAACTATGTTTGCAAAAGCCGGTGCAACTCTTGCCCCCATAGCTACGCCTGACACCTGTTTGTACAATGTCTTATTGAAACTGAAAATGTTATTATCAAGCACCAATTCCATTAATATACAAACAGTGTTCACTTTTTCACCAGAAAAATCAGTGCTGTGTGTAAGATATTCTCTCATGAAATCCAAACCTTCATCTTGATTGATGGAGGTGTATAGACTCCTGACGTCAAGCGTGCCAAAAAATATGGTTTTATCTGGTATCTCATATTTACTTAAAATTTCTAATAAATGCCAGGAATCCCTTAGATAGTGTTCTGACTTCTGTACTATCGGATTGAGAACACTGTCTAACCATATGGAAATATTTTCAGTTTTAGATTGTCTAGCAGAAACAATAGATCTAAAAGGTGGGTTCTTCTCATTGTTTTGAATTTTAGGGATACCAAAAAAAGTGGCCTTTGTGGCAGCTTCTTTTTGGAGCTGATGTATTCCCAGGGCTAAATGAAGTCATTAACATAAAGTAAGAAAAAACGAAAAACGAAAGAATCCAACTGCAGTTAGGAGATAAATAAATGAATAATCCACTAGCCACAGAACAAACTGAAATTTAATGAAGCGCTTTTCGTCTGCTTAAGTAAGCAGACTTCTTCAGACAACACAGTACCATGAACACAAGACTTATATAGTTGCTGATCAACTTGTTAACAGTCAATTATTCAATCAGTCATTTAAAAACATATATAATTTTAAAGGCATAAAAGGTGACTAAAAGTCACTATAAGACTCACATGAATTGGAAACTGTGATTTAAAAGTTAACCACTCTAAACTAACATATACTGAATACTAAATATTCTTAAATATTTAGACATTTAGACAACATTATTAGAAAGTTGCAAATATATAAATAACAAAATGAAAATATAAAATATATATATATAATAATAATGAATAATAATAGATAATAATAAAGAAAATTGTAAAGAAAATTATGTATATGTATGTAGATAGTGTAAGATTTAAATGTTAACAAACAGCACTAGCCTGTCAGGACTGATAACTTATCTTGACAGGTTTCTCAATTTTAATAGGCTGCTAATAGAGCAGCCATCATTAAGTCCGGGTAATACATGAGCATTAAGCCTAATCTGCCATCTTAGTTCTGACCCCTCCAAAAGTAAATGTAATGGGGCACCTCTCTTATTTTCATGAATCTGGTCTATCACTAAAAATTTAAAGGAATGATCATTGTACATAGTAATGTGCTTTGCTAGGGCATTGTCTTGTTTTTCTCTGCTAATAGCATATTGATGTTCGTAGATTTGCTCTCGTAATCTACGTTCAGTCTTTCCCACATAGAATCCTGCACATTTTTGGCATTGAGCCAAATATACAACCATTCTGGAATTGCAAGTACATCTACAACGCATATCAAATCTTTGGTTGTTAACAGTGAATCGGTTAGATTCACAGATATATTTACACTGGTTGCAATTTTGGCATTTATACATTCCAGGTGTCTGTGTGGGGATACTGTCAGGTTGTTCTAGTAGGATTTTCAAGTTTTTGCCCCTCCTAAAAGTGAGCTTTGGTTTATTGCCCACTTTCCCAAACACAACATGATTACTACGAAAAACATTTCAGTTCTTAGTGATAATATCCAAAGTATTGTGGCAGTTAACATGATAGGTTAAGATTAACCTTGCGTTAGTATTAGAGTTGTAAGAACTGGTTTCGCCATGCCTAGCTGGTTCAACTACTTCAGTATTAGTAAACTCACTGTTAAGGTTGATCCCAAGTATGGGCTTGTATAACCCGTTCCGTCTCTTATTAGTCACCTCACAAACCAAATTGTCAAGAAGTGATTGGGGGTACCCTCTATGTAGGAACATATTGACTAATAGCTTACACTCATTGTAAAAATCTACTTCAGTGCTAACCATACGAGCTGCTCTGACCAGCTGCCCCTTAACTACTGACTTTTTCTGAAAGTTCGGGTGGCAGCTGCTAAAATGTAGAAAAGTGTTGGAGTGAGTAGGCTTTCTATAAATACTAGCTACATATTTATTCAGCTCTGCATTTTTAACTAACCATATATCCAGATATGCAATGGCGTTCTCACTGAAGTTAGAAGTAAAAGACAAAAAGTCTGTGGAGGAGTTGAAAAAGTCCAAAATTAATTTACTGTCTAATTCCCCTCCCGACAACAAAATAAAAATATCATCAAGGTACCTAGTATAATAAAAACTCGACCCAAAAAAACCAGCAGATAATGGATGGATCCACTCGCCACCACAGAGACCAGTTCTCGAGACTAGGAAACTTTAGTACAGCCTTTTATTAATCCAAAACGCCAAACACTCCAAACATATGAACGCCTTAGTACAATCACACACTGCGTTTTCGTTACAAGTTGACTTCATCAGATAAACCAATGCATCCATTATTATGCCTATATATAGTCTTACCTAAATTAATTAAATCCTTAATTACATTCAATCAGTATTTAAAACAGTATTTAAAAAAGAAATTCCAAATACTCAAAGTGTTAATCTTCCATACACCACAATCATGCTTCCTCAGTCCAGTATATATTCCACATAGGATGAATTTATAAAATTGAAAATTGATTAAAAATATATATAAATAAATATTTAAAATATAACATTTTTTATAAAAAAATATATATATATTTATTCCTTTTAAAACTTAACAGCATGTTGTCATTGTTGTATATAAAAACACTTGAAATATTTTAATACAAATGTGGATACAAATACATTTCAAAATAACTCATGAATGTTCCTAATAAATAAATATGTTGCTAAGAAAATATAATTGGTAAATATTAATTAAAATTTAAAATAAAAACATATATTGAAATCTTAATGTAGTATTATAAGAGAGGCAATTCTAAATTTATAATATGTATTGTATGTCCATGAGAAGGTACAATGGGGACCTCTGGTGGCAAAAGTAGGTATTTATTTTCCTACAACTTAGCTGCTCTTAATTTCAATAAGGGTAATATAGTAATGTCATTTAACCCTGGGTATTTATCAGCATTCAATGCCACTTGCCACCATAGTTCCCTATACTCAATTCTGGTCTCCCAAGGTCCCCCCCGGATATCTATTTGTATATGCTCTATAATCAAAAACTTGAATTTGTATTCCTTGCACATTTTACTGTGCTTATATAGAGCATTGCTCTCTTTCTTAATAGAAATTTCATAAATATGTTCATAGATTCGTTTTCTTAAAGCTCTTTTGGATTTACCAACATAAAAGGAACCACATTTTTCACAAAAAGCAAGATATACTATCCCTTGTGTATTACAATTAAAATATTCCGGGCTATTTACCATTTTGTTTCTACTTTGAATATAATGCCCTTCCCCATTTAATACATAGCTACATTGAGCACAACGCCCACACTTATAAGTACCCTTCTTGTTATTATTTCTGGTAGTAACCACCTTCTTGCTTTCCAAAATGTTGCCCATGTTTCTTGAATTCCTATAAATTATTTTCTTAGGAATATTAGATATACTTTCTATATCAGAAAAAGCCACAAACCTCTCCCATTCCTTAAGGAATATCTTGCTTATTCCACTATTTATACCGTTATATTCCAATACTAATGCCTGTGAATAGTCTTCGGATCTTTTGCTATTAACACTTATTTGCCCTGTGCTTATAGTGGGGTTGGTTATTACTCCATTTTCTTGTCCTTTATATATTGGTTGAAATCTGCCCTTTCTTCCTTCATTCACTTCCATCCTTATTTGCTCAACAAATTCTTTGGGGTAGCCTCTCTCCCTAAACATCTTTTCCAATAAATCACATTCATTTTTGAAATCCTGCTCCAAACTTGTCATGCGGCTACCCCTGACAAATTGTCCCTTGACAATACTTTTTTTGCGTTTTGGATTAATAAAAGGCTGTACTAAAGTTTCCTAGTCTCGAGAACTGGTCTCTGTGGTGGCGAGTGGATCCATCCGTTATCTGCTGGTTTTTTTGGGTCGAGTTTGGAGTTTCTTTTGGCAGTTCCTTATATTGTTTTTTTTACCTAGTATAATACCTAATTTTCTGCTTAAGTGCATGATTGTTCAACACATTTTCCTTTTCCCAATATGACATAACCATATTGGCTAGGCAAGCCCCACAGGGTGAACCCATGGCGACCCCTATTTTTTGTAAATAGAAATTCTCACCTAGCATGAAATAGTTGTTAAATAAAATCAGGTCTAATAGTTCAATAACTAGTGAGATTTCAGCTACAGGGGCACCTTTGCTCTTAAGGGTAAATCCCACCCAGTCTATAGCCAAATGTAGGGGGATACAGGTGTATAGGTCTTTGACATCTATTGTCAAAAAGTTGTATTTGTTATCAAATGTCAATTCACCTATTTTTTCCAGGAACGACCATGAATCTTTACAGATTTGTTCTTCCTGTTCCAAGTATTTCTGTAAAATAGAATCCACTAGTTTGGCACAGGAGTAAGTAGGGGATCCCCGTCCGTCCACCAATGGATGCATAGGGGGGTTAAAAAGGTCCTTGTGAATTTTTGGGATCCCAAAAAGACAAGGAAACCTAGGAAATAATGTGGTAAGGTACTTATACTGATCTTGGTCTAATCGGCCTTCAAAAAACATCTCATCTAAACTGTTTTTAATGTTGTGATAGGCTTTATTTGTTTCAGATCTAGAACTTAAAGTATAAGCGTCGTTGTTAAGTAAGGCCAACATTCGATCAAAATAGTCAACCTTATCAAACACCACTACTCCTCCTCCTTTGTCAGGTTTACAAATACGTAAACTATGCGCTTTAACAAAATCTAGTAGATCCGATTCTTCCCTACATTTGGCAGTGTTACTATTAGACAAATGCATGTTCTTTTGTCTTAGATCTAATTCACACATGTTTTCAAACAACTGGATGGTGGGGTGCAATGGAGGGTTGAAGGTACTAGGTACCCTAACTGGGTTGTCTTTAGTAATGTTAATGTTAGAGCTATCACCAAACAGTAAGTTAAAATTAAGCTTACGTGTATACATTTTAATGTCAATAATAGTTCCTACTAAATCGAAATTATGCTGGGGTACATAAGTGTGCCCTTTAGAGAGAAAATCTGCCAAGTCACTTGGAATCGAAACAGATGAGAAATTGTAAATGTTAAAATCTCCTATTTGGTTAGTAGTAATAACTGGTGGCCTTACTTAACAACGACGCTTATACTTTAAGTTCTAGATCTGAAACAAATAAAGCCTATCACAACATTAAAAACAGTTTAGATGAGATGTTTTTTGAAGGCCGATTAGACCAAGATCAGTATAAGTACCTTACCACATTATTTCCTAGGTTTCCTTGTCTTTTTGGGATCCCAAAAATTCACAAGGACCTTTTTAACCCCCCTATGCGTCCATTGGTGGATGGACGGGGATCCCCTACTTACTCCTGCGCCAAACTAGTGGATTCTATTTTACAGAAATACTTGGAACAGGAAGAACAAATCTGTAAAGATTCATGGTCGTTCCTGGAAAAAATAGGTGAATTGACATTTGATAACAAATACAACTTTTTGACAATAGATGTCAAAGACCTATACACCTGTATCCCCCTACATTTGCTGTAGACTGGGTGGGATTTACCCTTAAGAGCAAAGGTGCCCCTGTAGCTGAAATCTCACTAGTTATTGAACTATTAGACCTGATTTTATTTAACAACTATTTCACGCTAGGTGAGAATTTCTATTTACAAAAAATAGGGGTCGCCATGGGTTCACCCTGTGGGGCTAGCCTAGCCAATATGGTTATGTCATATTGGGAAAAGGAAAATGTGTTGAACAATCATGCACTTAAGCAGAAAATTAGGTATTATACTAGGTACCCTGATGATATTTTTATTTTGTTGGAGGGAGGGGAATTAGACAGTAAATTAATTTTGGACTTTTTCAACTCCTCCACAGACTTTTTGTCTTTTACTTCTAACTTCAGTGAGAACGCCATTGCATATCTGGATATATGGTTAGTTAAAAATGCAGAGCTGAATAAATATGTAGCTAGTATTTATAGAAAGCCTACTCACTCCAACACTTTTCTACATTTTAGCAGCTGCCACCCGAACGTTCAGAAAAAGTCAGTAGTTAAGGGGCAGCTGGTCAGAGCAGCTCGTATGGTTAGCACTGAAGTAGATTTTTACAATGAGTGTAAGCTATTAGTCAATATGTTCCTACATAGAGGGTACCCCCAATCACTTCTTGACAATTTGGTTTGTGAGGTGACTAATAAGAGACGGAACGGGTTATACAAGCCCATACTTGGGATCAACCTTAACAGTGAGTTTACTAATACTGAAGTAGTTGAACCAGCTAGGCATGGCGAAACCAGTTCTTACAACTCTAATACTAACGCAAGGTTAATCTTAACCTATCATGTTAACTGCCACAATACTTTGGCTATTATCACTAAGAACTGGAATGTTTTTCGTAGTAATCATGTTGTGTTTGGGAAAGTGGGCAATAAACACTAGCTCACTTTTAGGAGGGGCAAAAACTTGAAAATCCTACTAGAACAACCTGACAGTATCCCCACACGGACACCTGGAATGTATAAATGCCAAAATTGCAACCAGTGTAAATACATCTGTGAATCTAACCGATTCACTGTTAACAACCAAAGATTTTATATGCGTTGTAGATGTACTTGCAATTCTAGAATGGTTGTATATTTGGCTCAATGCCAAAAATGTGCAGGATTCTATGTGGGAAAGACTGAGCGTAGATTATGAGAGCGAATCTACGAACATCAATATGCTATTAGCAGAGAAAAACAAGACAATGCCCTAGCCAAGCACATCATCATGTATAATGACCATTCCTTTAAATTTTTAGTGATAGACCAGATCCAAGAAAATAAGAGAGGGGCTCCTTTACATTTACTTTTGGAGGGGTCAGAATTAAGATGGCAGATTAGGCTTAATGCTTATGTACTACCTGGACTTAATGATGGCTGCTCTATTAGCAGCCTATTAAAACTGAGAAACCTGTCAAGATAAGTTACTAGTCCTGACAGGCTAGTGCTGTTTGTTAACATTTAAATCTTACACTATCTACATACATATACATAATTTTCTTTACAATTTTCTTTATTATTATCTATTATTATTCATTATTATATATATATTTTTTATATTTTCATTTTTTTATTTATATATTTGCAACTTTCTAATAATGTTGTCTAAATGTCTAAATATTTAAGAATATTTAGTGTTCAGTATATGTTAGAGTGGTTAATTTTTAAATCACAGTTTCCAATTCATGTGAGTCTTATAGTGACTTTTAGTCACCTTTTATGCCTTTAAAATTATATATGTTTTTAAATGATTGATTGAATAATTGACTGTTAACAAGTTGATCAGCTACTATATAAGTCTTGTGTTCATGGTACTGTGTTGTCTGAAGAAGTCTGCTTACTTAAGCAGCCGAAAAGCGATTCATTAAATTTCAGTTTGTTCTGTGGCTAGTGGATTATCCATTTATTTATCTCCTCACTGCAGTTGGATTCTTTCGTTTTTCGTTTTTTCTTGGTTTGTGGTCTATTTATTATCATTAACATAAAGTGTTTTCTTATGTACAGATAACACAGATTTATATGTAAAAACTCATTTATATATATATATATATATATATATATATAATATATATATACACACACATATACGGGTCTACTTTCTATCACCGAACGTCCGATTCACCGACACACAAGTTACCGACCCCAAACAACCGAAAACACACCACACCAACAACTCAAAAAACCGAACACCACAACACCGACACAAAAAACGTCAACTACACATTGCACACAACAACATATCCACTAACCTTAACCTAAACCCTAACCCTAACGTCCGACACTACCGCACACTTGCCCAACCCGCACCCTAACCCTAACTCACTTAACACACCCCTAAACCTCAACACCGTCACTATCGCACACTTACCCTACCTGCACCCTAACCCTAACTCACTTAACCCACCCTAAAACATTCAGCCCGTCACTATCGCACACTCACTCCACCCGCATTCTAACCCTGACACACTTAACCCTTCCCTACACTGCTCTACGTCACTTCCACACACTTACCTCACCGGAACCCTTAGTCTGACACTACCGCACACTCACCTTTCCCACACCCTAACCTAAAATCCCTCACTATCGTACACTTACCTGTCCGCTCCCCAATCCTAAATCTGTCACTTTCGCACACTTACCGTATCGCACTCACACGCTGCCGTTGTCGGTCTCTCAGCTGTCGGGATATCGCGTTTTCGGTAACCTACCTGTTCGGTCGTTCCGTCTCGGTCTTCCGGGTGTCGGTGACGTGGCGCTTCGGTCATTCGAAGTAGACCCACATATACATATATATATATATATATATATATATATATATATATATATATATATATATATATATACATACATACATATACATTTTTTTATCATTAGTTGTATCATTTATCATTTTAAATTCTACTGTAGTTTTTTATAGTAAGAATTTTTATTACAATATTTGTTACATCATTTCCTGTAATTAAGTATTTAAAGGAGGGGTAGGTGATTTTTCATGGTTTCTGATGAAGTTCACATTATTAAAGTGGATGAAAGCGCTAAGTTTATTGTGCCTCACTGTGGTCTTTGGTTTGGATCCTATGTTTTCTTCAGTTTGGTGTCTTATGGTGTGGTTTTTCAGTTTCTTCGCTTGTCCTACAAGCCATCACTTCACCACCCTTTGAACCAGCTGCCACCTGTGAACTGAAATTTTTATCTTGGAAAACTGCATTTCTGATAGCCATTACATCGGCCAGAAGAGTATCAGAACTTCAAGCTCTGTCCATTAAACCTCCATATTTGACCTTTCATAAGGACAGAGTTTCACTGAGATTTAACCCATCCTTCCTTCCAAAGGTGTCATCCACTGTTAATCCCCATCAATCTATCGAGTTACCAGTGTTCTTTCCAAATTTTTCCAATAAAGCAGAGTTCATGTTCCATCAGTTGGATGTGCACAGGCAATTGAGGTTCTATTTACAAAGGACTAAATAGGTTAGAAAGTCTGATCAGCTGTTTGTGTCCTTTTCAGAGAACAGAGCTGGTTGTCCTGTTTCCAAGTGCACAATTTCTAAATGGATTAAAAATTGTATTTCCTTCATCTACTCGGCAGCAGGCAGAAGTGTACCTTTTCCCGTCAGAGCTCACTCTACCAGGGCAATGTCCACATCAATAACTTTCCATGCCAGGCTTTCACTGGATGATATTTGTGCTGCGGCCACCTGGGCCTCTCCTCACACCTTTATCACTCATTACAAGCTGGATGTGGCTTCTAGGGGCTGGGCTTCCTTTGGTTCCACGGTTCTCAGGAGTATCTTTCAATGAGCCTCCCAGGATAGAGGTGCTGGGGACGCTGTCCCATGAGTAAAGAATGGAGGCGAGATAGGACCACATAACGTACCCTCCCACCTGCCCCCTTCCTAGAGGATTTGGAGGAGCATTGGCTCTGTGAACCCTTCAAGGTCAGTTGCTTTTTCTTTCTTGGCTGGAATTCCTTCCAGTATTGGTTATGTATGGGTTATGATTGGTATGGTTGCAAACAAGATCTGGGGCTAGGGCGAGGTGCATCTTGGGATACTGGGTTAGCCCAGCCAATTAGAGACTTCGGGATAGAGAAATAGTTGGCCGAGTCGGAGCCAATTCTTGGCTCTGAACCCGTGAGTAAAGAATGTAGGCGAGATGGACCACATACATCGATCGTTATGGTGAGTACATAACTAACTGTTTTGTACTTACCATAAATGTAGATGTTCGAGTGTTCACACTGCTGTAGTCCATGTTACCCTCCCGCCCTCTATCCCCTCTGAACTAGCTGGACTTATCTATACCTTTCTATCCTATACAACCTTTGTGGTGTATTTGCTTGTAACTGAAGGTATTGCTTTTATTTTATATGTATATTTTTCATTAGCAATATGTATTGCCTACCTATTGGGGGCACCTGACATCTGGGGCAAGAAAAACTGAAGAAAATGGCGTTGGATGCATCTTATATACCCCTGGCGCACTGACGTCAGGGAAGAAGCGACAGCAACCGACACCGGACCAAGACTTTGGAACTCTGGCCGACTGCGGGACCGCCTGACGGCAGGATAACCCAAGTGTGATGACTGCAGCAGTGTGAACACTCGAACATCTACATTTATGGTAGGTACAAAACTGTACTTTTTTTGGAGCCGGTCACTGGTATTGGAGCCGGTCTCCGAAGTTTTGACCTCACCAGTTTTAGAATCAGTGGCTTCATCCATCACTTTGACCCATTCTTCTAGGAGCCTGTCTGATGTGGATGTGGACCGAGTGGTTCAGAGGCTCCTCCAGAACCCGACATTAGCCAAATAGTTGTCAGCTCCCGCCCAACCGGTTTTGGAGCCGAAGACATCCTTGCCTACTGTGCCTGCTCCTCCTCTGAGCCGAGCAGGGCCTTTGGAGCCGGAGGAGGTAGAACTGATGATCCTGGAATCCTCGGAGTCGAGGCCTGCTCGAGTGCCATTGGCTCCATCGACTCAGACTACTTCGGTGCCTATCAAGGAGTCTGGGAGGCGACACTCTCTGGTCAGCTCCGGGGAAGAGAGAGAGAGTCGAACCGTTGGGTCGGTTCCAACCCTTCCTCTCAGAGCTTCACAGGGATGAGCTTGGCTCATTCCTCTGGTTCGGAGCCCACTGTTTCGGTGCTGGGGAAGTTACCGTCTTCTTCGGAACCGGCTGCTTCCTCACATCGGAGCAGAAGGGCTTTTGATGCCATAAGGAGAGTTATGTTTTCAAAGACACCCACTTCATCAGGGTCTACTTCCTCATCCTCGAAAGTGATGCGTCCTACCTCTGCATCACAGGTCCCCTTAAAGCGTAGAGACCCAGAGCCTCAGGTAGCCCCATTAGGTGAGCCATGTTCTATTTTGCTGATATCCTAGAGGTCCTAAGACAGAGGGGTGGCTGGCAGTCTGTTAACCCTACTGATGATGAGTCGGTGCTTCTAAAGGCCGTTGGGTCTCAACTCTCCACCTCCTAGGTGACTCCACCCTTCGATTAATTAATGGAATTAGTTGCTTGAAGGGCGTGGAAGTCTCCTGATACTGTGAACCCTGTCCCTTGGAGGCCCAACAAGATTATTACCTCTCTGCAGGACAAAATATTTTTTACCAAAGGAGTGCCGGTTGATGCCATGGTGGTGGCAGCGGCCACCAAGAAAGAGATATCTGAAACCTTGTCTACTGTCCATCCTCATAATAGAGATTCCAGGATTATGGACAGGTATGGGAAATGCATTTTTAGTGCAGCGACTTTTGCTATGCGATCGCTCAACTATTTGGCATATTTTACCAGACTTCAGAGAGATCTCCTTAAAGAGCTTGGAGATACTCTACAGAGTACTGCAGCAGAGGGTGTTCCTGATAAGGTGATATCCGAGCTCAATACCCTTAACTCTATAGTTAACTCGTCCATGCGTCTCATTTCATATGCAGCTGATGGTACGAGTCGGGCAGCGGGTTCAGGAATAGCTCTTTGGAGACATTCCTCAATGCGCTTATGCTCCTTTGCAGAAACCTTCAAGTCTTCCTTTATTAATACCCCATTTGATGGCTCGTCCCTTTTTGTGCCTGAAGTCAAGGAAACCCTCACTAGATGTGAACAAGACGGAAAGTCTCTGTCTGCCGTAGGAGTCTGTTTTTCCACCCCTACTAGCCCTTACCCCAAAGGGCAAAAGGGAGGAAAAATGTGGTTTCGCAAGTCCCAAGGAGCCTTTCAGAACACACGCAGTGAATCCCCCTCCAGGGGCAGTGGAGGGGGCAGTAATGTAAGATGCCGCCCAGGTGGCAGGTGGATCTGCAAAACCAGGGCAACAGGGATCAGTTCTTTGGGAAGCCCTACCAGTGCTCCTGACAGGAGGCCCGCCTACCCTACTCTGAAGGCAGTCGGGGGTCACTTGTTTTTGTATCCAGACGCTTGGCTAAAAATTACAAAAGACTCTTTGGTACAAAGCATTATATCCAGAGGATATTTCATTCCTTTCACAGAACCACCCTCCATATGAAAGAAAATCCCAGACGTTCCACCCAGTCTCAGGGATCAAGCAACCATAGAAATTCAAAGGTTGCTAGAAAAAAGAGTCATCCAACCAGTCCCAGCAGAACAGATAGGATCCGGAACCTACTCAAGATTCTTTTTAGTTCCAAAGAAAACAGGGGACTGGAGGCCCATCTTGGACCTCAGCAAACTCAACACTTTTGTAAAGAAAGAGAAATTCTAGATGGTCACGCTTCAGTCGATTCTTCCATTTCTAGGAACGGACAACTAGATGTGGTCTACAGATCTCAAGGATGCGTACTATCATATCAAAATGGCCGACCATCCAGAGATCACCTGCGTTTCCGGCTGGGAGCCAGTCATTATCAGTTCAGAGGACTGCCCTTTGGTTTCACAACAGCCCCCAGGGTGTTTACTAAATGCATGGCAATGGTTACGGTTCACCTGAGGCACCTAGGATTCTGAGTGTTTCCGTACCTGGATGACTGGCTCCTCTCCGCCACCACCAGGCATCAACTAGTTCATTCCAGGAATCTCACTCTAAAACTATGTTCCCAGTTAGGAATTACTATAAATTTCGACAGGTCTGCATTGTCACCATTGCAGCGTATTTCCTTTATCGGAGCAGATTTAGACACCACCACCGCCATGGTAAAATTGCCTTTGGAAAGAATAGTTACACTTAGGCAACAGGCATCAGACATTCTGGCACAAAACAAAGTACCAGCCTCTGAAGTTTTAAAACTGCTAGGTACTATGGCAGCAACTCTCATAGCAGATCCTCTAGGGCACATGCACATGAGAATACTTCAGTGGTTACTTTTCACCCAATGGTTTTACCAACAACTTCTGATGTCATTCTTGATAATCATTACAGATTCATTCCAAAAGGATCTACAATGGTGGTTGACCAGCCACCATGTAACAGTAGGTCGCCCATTTGTTCTTCCACCGCCATCAGCCGTGGTGACCACGGACACTTTTCTGAGAGGGTGGGGGGGCTTTTTCAGGGAAGAACAGCCCAAGGCACGTGGTCAGAGACAGAGTCACAGTTGCACATTAATGTTCTGGAGATGAGAGCAGTACTTTTGGCGTTACAGTACTTCCAAGACACTCTTCCTCTGGGAATGATTGCAAGTCAGACCGACAACATGTCAGTAGTCTGGTATATCAACAAACAAGGGGGGGACCGAGTCTTATCCCCTATGTCGTGAGACCCTAAGAATCTGGCAGTGGGCTGTATCCACCGGGCGCTTTCTGATAGCGACCTACATCCCGGGGAAATCCAACGTGATCGCGGACAAACTAAGCAGAGCTATTCTGATGCCACATGGGTGATCCCTCAAAAATGAGGTAGCGGAAAGGATTTTCTGCAGATGGGGCAAGCCTTGCTGTGACCTGTTTGCATCCCCCATGAATGCCAAATGCAGAAGCTACTTTGCCCTGATTCCCCCACGAGGGGAAAACCCAAGGGACTCTCTCGTCCACGTTTGGCCCCTGGGACTTCTATATGCATTTCTACCCATTCCCCTGATTCCAGAATTTCTGCAGAAAGCCAAAGCCTTGGGAAGGACTGTGATTCTGATAGCCCCTTACTGGCCTTGACAGATTTGGTTCCCTTTCCTTTGACTTTACCAATTGGAGGAACCTTGTATTCTGGACCCAGTTCCAGGTCTGCTGACACATTCGTCAGGGGCTCTTCATCCTTCACTTCACTCCCTCAAATTGACAGCTTGGCTGCTCCGATTTCCAACATACCCAGGTCCCACAACCTTTTCTTGGAAGTACAGCATATCCTTGTATCATCCCACAAGGCCTCAACCAGAAAGTTATATGTCAGCAAGTGGAACAAATTCACTTTGTGGGCTTCTCAAAATAACATTGACCCATATATCGCCCCAATTGCTGCTATTTTAGAGTTCCTGACTAAACCTTTTAGTAAAGGTGCTGCAGCAGCTACCATGCATGTTTGGTTGGCTGCAATTTCTTATTTTCACCTCGGATTGGAAGGCTCAAATCTTATGTCTCACAAGTTATGTAGAGCCTTTTTAAAAGGAACCATACATCTTAGACCACCAGTTAGACAACCTTTCACTCCCTGGAACCTAAATTTTGTTCTATCTAGGATTATTCTTCCCCCCTTTGAGCCTGCATCCCCTGCCAACTAAAATTCCTGTCTTGGAAAACCTTTTTCTTGGTGGCGATTACGTCACCACGCAGGGTGTCTGAACTACAGGCTTTATCTATTAAACCCTCATACTTGATTTTTCACCCTGACAGAGTGTCGCTCCGGACTAATCCATCCTTCCTTCCAAAGGTATGTTCAGAGGCTAATTTAAATTAAACAATCTAATTACCAACTTTCTTCAGTAACCACTCCAACAAGTTGGAGTATATATTGCATATACTTGATGTACACAGACAACTCAGATTCTATTTAGATAGAACCAAAGAATTTAGAAATCAGAACAACTTTTTGTCTCTCATTCAGATACCAAGAAAGGGCAACCCATGTCAAAAGTCACTCTTTCCAAATGGTTAACAGATTGTATAAAATTCAAATATTCTTCAGTGACTCAACCGCTAGAACATAAAGTGAAGGCGCACTCCACAAGGGCTATTTCTACTTCTTCAGCTTACGTGGCTAGACTGCCGTTAGACACAATATGTGCAGCTGCCACTTGGTGAAAACCACATACCTTCATTACACATTACAAAGTAGGTAAGGCCTCCAGGGACAGGGCTTCCTTTGGTTCCACTCACTTTGGTTGTCCTCAGGAATATACTCCTGTGAGCCACCCGGGATAAGTGGTGCTTGGGACTCTACCCATTTGTAAGAATGAATGGTGAGATTGAACAACTTCACATAAAGACGTTATGTACTCAGCATAACGTTCCATGTGAGTTGTTCATCTCGCCTTCATTCTTACATTCCTTCCCGCCTACACCCTCCAGGCTTCTCGAAGAACGAGTAGAGATTTGAGGTCTGGTGGGTCTTTGTGTACGATTTCATACTACGGCTGGAGTTACACTTATTTATGTTGTATATATTGGGATCGGCAAACTAGATCTGAGGTGAGGCAGAGAGCATCATGGGATAGGGACTTGGCCTCCAGCTACTCGAAAGCCTCGAGCTTGTGAAAGCAGCCTACTCGGAGCCGAGGGATCAGCTCCGAACCCATTTTTAAGAATGAAGGCGAGATGAACAACTCACATGGAACGTTATGGTGAGTACATAACTTCTTTTTTTGTTTTATCGAAACCCTCAAACAAAAAAAGAAACACCCCCAATACCCACACAAAAGTAACACAAAAAACTATGTATATTGTCAAATATTGAAGTTTTGTATCTTTAAAATTTTCCAAACTGACAGCCACACATGGACTTGAGATAACCTAAAAGAAAGGTTATCTGTGCTAAGATGCTTGGTACAGCCTGTGCTTCGACTAAGTGCTGTCTGGCTTTGTCTTATCTTTATAGCTCACTAATCTGGGAAAACACTTGAATGCTTTATCAGATTGCCTCCTAGAAACATGAGAACAAGACACAAAACTGCCAAGCGTACATTTGTTTACTAGAAAAAAGCCTTAATTATATTCAGTATTTTTTTTAATTTACTTTTTTCTCTTAACAGTTGTTACTAGATGAAGCTAAAGGCTTTAACCCAGTCATTCCCCATGCAAGAATGAGAAAAAGCACACAAATTTTTCTTTTGTCATGTTCTGTTAACCATATTCTTCTTTTTTTTTTTTTATAGTGCAGTGCCTACATTTCTTAAAACTGAACAAGGAGAAAGAGAGAAGGGAGAAAGAATACAATTCTTTTACAATCTAGCTTGCCTAATTGCCATTAAATCTGGCTGTTTATCTTCCCTGGACACTGGATTGTACTGGCTGATTTTTTTTGTACTTTCCTCTGTCCCAGGTTTAGCCCCGCTCCATTTTCCCATGCTGCACTCGGGCTGACTTCGCTTACTTCCCACCAACCCCCCATATCATTTCATTTATACCTAACCAGAAGTCCCTCCCAACCATCAAACTCCTCCCCTTCCTGTTACACAAGCTAACACCCACTACAAAACCTCTCCCTACCTTACAACTCCTCCCCAAACTCTCAACCAACTCACCCTATTAATGCCCTCTCCTCCTCTTCAAACATGCCAGACTTAATCATTCCTGTCATACTTCTACCTGTACTGCTCCTCCTACACAACATAACATCACCTCACACAATCTTAACCCCTATACGTAAAGCCTCCACCTACCCTCTCCTAAACTGTTTTTCTTACCCTCAGCAACCCCTATTCATCTCTGCATCTATCCTTCCAATGAATATACTACTCCCTAAAATAAAAACTCCTCCTTTCAACCATACTACATCTAAGTATAAAAGAAAATACTTGCACAACCACCCACAAAAAAATGAAAGCTTATGACTTCCCAAGGACTGTACTTTTGTCAGGTGATATAAACGCAAACCCTAGTCCTACCACTATTCCTAACACCCCACAAAATATCAACTCCAATTCTAATCAACCATCCATACCAAAAAAGAAAATCTCTTTGTATTTTATCAGTACTCAAAGTATGCTCAACAAACTAAGCCAGTTTCATGCTTGGGTATCTGTTCTTACCCCAGACATTATCTCTGTCACAGACACTTGGCTTAAACCTAAAAACCAAGATAAAGACATTCTTCCTCCTAGTTATAATGTACTTCACCAAGATTGCTTAAAGAAAAAAGGTGGAGGTGTTGCTTTAGTTTACTCTAACCAA
Source organism: Protopterus annectens (assembly GCF_019279795.1). Classification (NCBI taxonomy): domain Eukaryota; kingdom Metazoa; phylum Chordata; order Ceratodontiformes; family Protopteridae; genus Protopterus; species Protopterus annectens. The sequence goes on from NC_056746.1 coordinate 341,698,499, forward strand.
TTCACCTGCTGAAATACTATATGACTTTACTACCATCACAGTAGTAGCCATATACCTTCCACCAGGGGGCAACATTCCCTTAATGGAAAATTTACTGTCATATCTCATCGTAAAATTTCCTAATTAAACTATCCTTTTTAGGGACTTAAGCATTAATTGGCATAACTTTAATAATCCAAACTCTCCACAACACATAAACCTCCATGGATTTACACAACTAATCTCCAGACCTACCCATACTAATAGCTTTCATTCTTCAAGCTCCTTGATAGATTGGATACTTGTTTCTAACCCCAGCAAATACCATAACTCTGAAGCTCTACTTGATGCCCTGAGCGACCACTCACCTATAAAAGTGCTACTATATGTCACCCACTTCCCCAAACCACACCAGCTTATCACCTGCTGCAAACTTTCAACCTTTAACCCAGACACTTTTAAAACCCTCCTCTCTAGAATTAACTGGAATTTCGTTACTCAGCTCCCACTTAATGAAGCAGTAAGTGCCTCAATTCATCTTTCCAAAATATTTTAAATTATCTAGCCGCACCGAAAAAAAGATCAAATAAAGGCTAACATTTCACCCTGGCTAACTAAAACCACCATTATGAAATTCAGAGATAGGGCATGGAAAACATGGGTACAAACCAAACTTTCAGCTGTCCTCCTAAGTATAAAGAACTTAGAAATCAGATAAAAAACTTATCAACAAAGACAAAAAAGACTTTTATTATAATCCCCCCAATACATTAAATCTTATCCAAAAAAATTCTAGAATGCTCTAAACCAAGTACTACATCCAGGTAACCCAACTTCACCAAACCCATGTCCTGACAAGTCACCTGAAAAAACATGCAATACCTTCAACACCTACTTTATTGAATCGATTTCCAAACTATTTAACCCCAACCTCTTAAACAACAACACTTCAACCCTCCCTATACACCCCTCAACTACTATCTCAGTGAGCTCCTCTCTCAAGCCTGTCTCCAATGACTATATCAGAACTCTACTCTCAAAGCTTAAACCATGCTCTGTGTCAGCTGACAATATTCCTTCTTACTTTCTCCAGATTGCTGCACACTCCCTTGCTATGCCTGTATCTATACTAATCAATCACTCCATCTCTCAGTCCAAAGTTCCTTCTATCTGGAAACAGTTTTACACTCTTCCTATTCATAAAGGAGGTAACTCCACAGAAATATCTAATTTCAGACCTATTGCTATCCTCTCCTCTCTCTCCAAAATCCTTGAGAAATGTATACACAATCAAGTTATGCATTATCTCTTACATGAAAAATTCGTACTCCAACACAGCATGGCTTCTGTCTCAAGCATAGTACAACCACAACTCCACTATAATTTCTCAACACATTAGCTCTTGCTAAAGATGATCACAGACTCATATCCTGTCTATTCATTGACCTTTCTAAGGCTTTTGGCACTGTCTCACACACTCTGCTACTTAGTAAACTTGTTGCATAGTTCTCTAGCTGTCTCTCTGATAGGCTGCAGTCAGTACAATGGGACTCAGCACTATCTGCCCTTCTCTCAGTAAGAACTGGTGTTTCCCAAGGTTCCATTCTTCGACCTCTACTCTTTAATATCTTCACCAACCCACTCCACTCCTCTTCTCCTCAATCTAACATTGTCCAGTATGCACATCCTACAGTCATAACTATTGCTAATTACCCCTTAGAACTCCTAACAAATACCCAGACATCTGTCAACTTAGTAGAGACATGGCTCACTAATAATCAGCTCATCCTCAACCCTAAGAAAACAAAATTACTACTCTTTCGACCTAAATCTGCAAACCACATTAAACTTTCCTTCTCCATAAGGTCCTTAAACAGTTCTCGTACAGAAGTCGATACTAGCACAAAACTCCTTTGTATTACCATTGACAACCAACTCAAATTTGATCTTCACATTAACAATTGTGTCAATAAAAAAAAACCACCAAAAGCTTGGACTACTGTACAGGAACAACAAATTCCTAACTACTGAACCTAGGATTTCTTTTACCCATGCTTACCTTCTATCATGCTTAACCTATTGTTCTCAAATACTCACAAATCTGAACTCCTTCCTACTTATCAAATTAGAATCAACCTACCACAAAATAACTAGATTTGCAGCTCAACAAACATTTAAGTCTTACCACTGTCTTTCCCTAAAATACCTGAACTGGCCCAAACTACCTCACCTGTTCCTACAATCTCAACTCCAAGTCTATCTTCTCTCATCTCGCACTATTCCCCTACCAGACTTCTCCAAAGCTCAACCCAAGACCTACTAAAAATCCATAAACCATAAACGATATATATATATATATATATATATATCACTGGGATAGCGCCTACAACCCTCCTGGACATGAGCAGTCATTAATAAATACAATCCTGGGTACTGACTAGATTATCTATGGTATTACAGGAAACTGTAACATATTTGTATATATTAGTTTGTATAAATAGTTGGGCCACTAGCTTACTGAATGCTATTACTAGCCTAGTCTCTCTGGAAAACTGTATAAACCCTCAAAATATCTCCTCTACCTTGTATATACATGCTACTGTCTCTCCTGGACTGTAGAATTTGAAAACTACCCATCATGTAGATATCTGCTATTTTTACACTTGGACTGCAGAATGTGAAAGTTACTTAAAATCATGTTTTCTCAGCTAACCCACTCAACATGAAATTCCTTGCTAGCTTACTCTATGATTAATATTAAGCTTTCTACTGTGTGAAATATTGTTTGTTTTATATCTGTAAATGCTGTTATTCACTTGTAATAATGCAAACATATCTTGTAGTCAGATCCTCATGTAAAATGTTTTTGTTAGTATATTGTTATAGTGTACCTTTTTGTAATTCATTATTTTTATACCAGTGTTATTATTATTTTGTAATCTATTTAGCTAAATGGAGCTTATCTCCCCGGGCCTCTACTGAAAATGGACATGTATCCACTTGGACTAGCCCGGTCAGCAAATGTAAAATAAATAAATAATTTCTGTATATACACCGTATTCTTCATAGGTTTGAATTGTGAGACTGTAACTTTTATGTTAATACAGTATGTTTGTGCGTATACTGAAACTTGCTTATCTTTATCTGTTTATAAGTTTGGAGCTTTTCTTCCCGGGCCTCTGCTGAAAATGGACATGTATCCAGTTGGACTATCCTGGTCAACAAATGTAAAATAAAAACGAAATAAAAATAAAATAAATACATTGGGATGAAATGGCTAGACTTGAAAAGACCTCTGGGTCGATAGCCTAGTAAACTCCTGTGACCTATGGTTATAGCCCATTTTAGAACTATAGGACTTCACATTTACTTTTACTTGGAGAACTGCTTGAACCAGCGGAATTCCATCCTGGAACTTTAGACAGCCCTGCAAGTCACAATGGACTGCTTTCAGAAGATAGGCATCACTAGCAACTTCTGCAAGTGTAATTTATTTATTTTTTTACTGGCTGACAGTGCAGCCATTATTTGGTAGTGCTCTGGCTATTTTTTGTCCCCTGACTTGATGGACTGTGATACATCCTCCCTCCCATAAAAGTAAATCAAGGAATATGCCTCATCTTGGTCTTCTGACTCTATAGTAGCCTTGAGCAGCTTATTGGACTGCTTGCCTTCTTTTGCCTCCTAGTCCTCTATTATGCTGGTAATACCACAACTATATGTGACACAAGGGTCAGACTTGTCCTCCGGGGCTGTGCCATTACCTAGTTCAGGTACAAGAGAACCAAACTTTAGGTGCAGAGGAAGTCAGGGATACAGAGTCTGTTGTGAGTGTTGATGCATCTCTCCCCAGGGATTTTCCCATTAGTGTAGTGCATGCAAAAAAAAAGACAAAAGATCCACCACATTATAAGGCAACAGTCTCCGACTGTATTTTCATCTGAGCTTGTGGCTATGGCTAGATCTGTTATTCACACCTCTCATTATGGAGTGCAGGCATTGGTTATGAATAATGCCAGCACTTCCACCCCTGTTCAACCTCCCCAGGATCCTGATTTTGAAGAGGACTCGGAATCTGAGGTTTTGGAAGAGTCAAGAGTCTGACCAATTTCCTATGAGGATAAACGAGTTCAGAAACCCAAACAGATGTTTTCTTTTTTTCCAAGTGCTGGCTAGATGTAGAGGGGGTACTCATTTGGGAGCAGTCATTGGCTGCTCCTGAGATTGGTAAGTTATATGATATTTTGGTGAATGAGGCCCCTGACGTGGCAAACTTCCCTCCATTAATCCCAGCATTGTTGGATTGTTTTAGGAAAGCATGCAATTCTTTTCTGTTGAATGAGCTACTGCCTAAAGAAGTGCTTAAGAATTCAAGGTGTGCTTAGCCATGTCTGGCCTCCAAGCCCCCTTGTCTGCAGACCAGTTTCTGTGCCCCCAGTGCCCATTACCAGTAAAAAGACCATGCCTTCATCAAGCCCAGTCCTCAGGATAAACTAGGAAAGTACCTAGAGTATGTGGTAGTTTGTGTTGAGATGTTATGTATAGTTTAGATGAGTTACCGTTAGTTGCTGAGCGGAAAGACTGTGTGAAAGAGATTATTTCCAGTGCTTCTCAAGAGTCTAAACATGCTTTAAACAGTGTCTTAGATTCGGCTGAAACTGTATCTAGAAGTACAGTGACATCGGTGATGGTAAGGAGGTGTACTTGGCTGCACAACCGAAACATTTCTGATGAGTTAAAAAGTGAATTACAAGTGCTCCACTTGATTCTGACTGTGTGTTTGGTACTGATGCAGAGATTGTCTAAAATGTTCCATATCCCCAGGTGTCCCCCCAGTAAGCAGAATAATTTTCAGTGGCACAGCAAACAGAAGTCCCAACCGAACAAATATAAAGGTACTAAAAGTAAATGTGAGGATGAGAACTCCACCAAACCTAACAAGAGGCGTTCCTTTTCCAAAAAGGATATCCCCCCTTTCCATCCTATGACTATAACGAGGCATGGCTTCTGTCATTATCAAATTCCCTCCTATGTGCTCCGTCTTGAAGGTTAGCTCTCAGCAAGGCAGCCTAGCTGTCAATGGTTTCTGACAAAAGGGTGTTGAACATTGTTGATAGAGGTTACAGGTGGCAGTGGAAAAACATCCTCCTCCATTTAGGGGAGTTCCCCCCTCATCCGCTAGACCAGACTTTGTTATTCCCTTTTATTCTCTGACAGATGCTGGCTTATGAGGTCATAGAGCTGGTCCTTCCTTCGTAGAGAATAAATGTTTTTTACTCCAGAATTTTCCTGGTCCCCAAAAAAGAACAGGTAAAAGATCACAAATGTGGAGACCAGTGTTGGACTTTTGTCAAGGTCCCCAAATTCAAGATGCTTACCCTGCAGACAGTGCTTCTTCTTCTGCCGAACCATTGCTTCATGGTGACCCTGGACTTGAAGGATGCATGTCGTCATATCCCCATTGCTCATCACTTCAGGAGATATCTGAGATTTCTTCTGTCTGATTCATGCTATCAGTTCTCTGCATTGTCCTTTGGGCTGTCCACTGTACCTCAAGTGTTTGCCAAATGCCTTGCTCCAGTAATGGCTCACTGCTGGACTCTTGACATTCACATTTTTTCTTTCTTGGACAACTTGCTGATCATGTGTTTAGAATCGCTAGAGAAAGTCTCGACCTTACTTTCTCAGCTAGGGTTCAAATTGATCTTTTGGAAATCATGCCTGACACCCTTGTAAAGGCTTTTCTTCCTGGGGTGCTTAATTGACAATGACAAAAGAATGACCTTTCTTCCCAAAGACAAGTGCTGTTCTAGCAAACGATGTTTTAGGAATTTTCCAGAAGAAACAATGCCTCGGCAAGAGATTTACTACAAATTCTAGGACTAATGACTTTCATGATTCTCATGAAACCAGTGGCCCATCTCCACATGAGGAAAATTCAGTGGTATGTGCAAAAATTGTTGGATCCAGCACCTACATTCCCTGGAATTCCAGTTGCTGGTGCTACCCTTCATCGGACAAAAGTTACAGTGGTTGAGAACACACTTGAGTATCAGTCCAGGACTTCCCCTCTTCCCACCTGTTCAGGCACAATCTGTCCAGACATATTCGTCTAACTTCTTTTGGGGAGCCGTGTCAATAGGAGTTGAAGACTCAAGGATGGACAGAAGCGTGTCAGTATCAATGAAATGTCAGCGGTGAGCCATGCCTTGAAAGTCTTTCACTACTTGTGGACTCTGGGTCCTCTTCCTGTGGATATTGACAACACAGTGATGTGGTACCTAAACAAAAAAGGGTGCTACAAGGTCATACCCACTGTGTCAGTGGGCAATAAGGGTCAGGGAGCTGGCTTTATAGCAACCTGTTACTCTTCAGGCATCATACATCCCATCAGAGGAAAATATTGTGGCAGGCAGATTAAGCAGATTCTGTGCAGAATTGCATGAGTGGCAGTTCAAGGCAATAGAGTTTCAGAGTCTAGTCCAGATGTGGGGAGCACCTCAAATAGATCTTTTCACCTCCTTTCAAAACGGGCAACTGGAGAAATTCTGTTCAAGACATCCTTGCAACCATGCTTGAAGGACAGACGTATTCTGTTTCCCTTGGACAAGAATGTTCTTGTAGACATTCAAAGATGTAGAAAGTATGCCGTAGATCATCGTGGTGACCCTGTATTGGCCCAGGCAGTCATGGTTCTTCCTTCTAATGATATTGGCCAAGGGCAGTTACCACATATTTCTGCACATTCTGTATTTGCTGAGACAGTCTCAGGGGACTAGTCCACCCTAGTTTGGAGCAACTGCAACTGACAGCCTGGGTGATTCAATCTTAACTCTGTCTAGGTACTTGTTCTGTAAGGATGTGCAGTTGATGTTAATTGAGGCCAGAACACCTGCTACTAGAAAATCTTATGTTTACAAACAGATGAGGTTTTCTAAGTGGTGCCTAAACAGGAACAGAGGGTACCTTGAAGTTAACATCCTTGTGGTCTTGAAATATTTGTGTGAGATACTTCAGGATGGCTTATCGTATGCACCCATTAAGGTGCATTTGGAGACTATTTCTGCTTGTCTACCATGGCTCCCCTCTTTTTTTTCTGTTTTGATAAAGCACTTCATGAAATGAGTGTTGTATATGAGAACCCCATGCAAGGAAATATCTCCTTTGTGGGATCTCAACTATGTCCTGCAGAAATTGACCTTACCACCTTTCAGATCTGCCACACAGGCTGATCTGAAGCTGTTAATGTGGAAAACTGTTTTGCTTTTTGCTCTGACATCTGTAGGGTGAGTCTGTGAGCTGCAGCTTGTTATGGTGGGACAACCCTTTCGTATTTTCCACAGGGATAGGACTTTTTTGTACACTAAACCCTCTTTCATGCTGAAAGTGGTCTTAGACTTCAGTCTTAATCTATTAGCCTCCCTGTGTTTTTCCAAGAACATAAGAGTAAGGGAGAGAGGATATTTCATACCTTGGATGTACACCAGCAGCTCAGGTACTACCTTGACAGAACAAAACCCTTCAGGAATGGTGAAAGGCTTTTTATTTCTTACTTAGGGCCAAAGAATGGTCAGCCTGTCTTCAGCAAATGGTTGCATGTTTTTTCTCTAGTATTGTTTTTTTTTTTTTTTTTTTTATTACAGCTACCGTGCGAAGGCGAATCTTGGCAAGGTAAAGGCGCATTTCACCAGGGCCTTTTCCTTTTCAGTGGGGTATTGCAAAGAAGTGAACTCTAGAAGTATTTAAAGGCTGCAACTTGGCCCTCTGTCCATACCCGTACTAAGGACTTCAAGCTGGATGCCCTTTCTACAGCCAGAGCAGACTTTACTAGGACCATTCTTCAGGGGCTCCTGGACCATTATCCTTCCTCCTCTTCCCAGGTTGGGTAAGCTTTGGGAATCTACCTAAATGCATGTAAGGCAGTATGTTTGTTGAACATAGTACAGTTGTATAAGTCCTACTTACCTGTAACAGTAAATGTTTATAGAACATTCTGCCTTACTGGCAGTACCCAACCAGCATCTCCCTGTTTAGAGGTACTTAGTTTTGGAGTTTGGGTTGCCATTGAGCACTGTGCCATTGTGGGTGCGTGTGTTTGCATGTGTTTTGGTATTGGAACAGTAGGTGTTTGCAAAGCTTGTGTTTCCATCTTCTTTTCCTGGTGAACCCTAGAAAACCTGAAAGGGTCCTGTCTGTAGGTCTATAAGGCAGTCCCTGTATGCCAGGTGATTGGTCCATTCCATCCACAGACAGGCAGTGGGAGGAAGTCTGAGCTTTAGTAGTCTGCCAGAGAATGATAGCAGGGCACTACTATGTGAATGCTGGTAAGGAAGTGTGTTCTACGAATATCTACTGTTACAGGTAAGTAGGGCTTATGCAACTGTACTTTCCTCTTGCAAAGTTGCACATGAGAAAACTCCAATGTTTCCTAAAAAAACACTTGGGAACAACATACACAACCCCTGGAAGCCCTGGTGCCACTTCACCTCTTCCTGAAAAAGGAACTAATTTAGCGGAAAAGCACCATCCTACTGAACCCAGGGGTAACCTTCTGTCTATCAGACAGACAAAATAATTACCTTAGACAGTTCAACAATAGCCTGGGTAGCACATAGGACAGCTGAAGGTGCAGGGAGTCTGAACCCCATAACAAAGGAAATTGCACTTAAACATAAAGAAATACTGGCATTGTATTCAGCTATAAAAACAACCTGACCCCAGGAACATTGCAGATTTGGACAGACAACATGACAGTTATGAAGTACACAAAGGAATAAGGGAAAGCTCATTCTTACCTCTCTGTGCAGTCTAGCAATAAGGAGTTGGCTGTTGGTACAAGAACTGTAGCTGACACTAATAGCATTTTACATCCTGTAGCAGACTTTCTAAGCAAGGACCTTCTGGACCCCAAGAAATAGACGCTGGAGAGAGAGAGAGAGAGAGAGAGAGAGAGATTTCTAGATCTCATCTACCAATGGCTATATACTAGTATGGATCTTTTTGCCTCTCCTCAGAACAGACAGCTACAGGAGTACTGTTCCAGAACCACCAAACAGGGACATAGAGGCGGATGTTTTCTACTTTATCCTGTATGCCTTCCCTGCATTATCCATGATCCCCAGGGTACTGCTAAAAGTGAGGTCAGGCAGGCCGAGCATGATACTCATAGCATCATCTAGTCAAGGCAGTACTGTTTTTCCATATTGTTTGCCTTCGACAAAAGAAGGATACCTTACTCTTCCCTTTGTGCTAGATCTACTCAGACAACTTAAGGGGTCTGTCATTCATCCACACCTGAACATGTTCGATCTAACAGCATGGACCATTGGATTTTAACAGTAAACAATGCAAACTACTCTAATGAAGTGCTTTTTATTTTGAGAGAGGTAAGAAAAACAGCTACAAGGAAATCATTCTTATCCAAATAGAAAAGATTTTCTGTTTGGTGCTAGGCCAAATGTATGATGCCATCTCATGCTGGCATGAATTTAGTGTTGGAACATTTTTCAGGTTTGTTCGACTGGGGCATTTTTTGTTCAAGTATTAAGATGCATGCTTCTGCCATCTCTGCATGCCATCCCTGCTCTCCCCTATCCATTCTCACCACCACCTGAAACTGTTCCTAAAAGGGATTATACACCTAAGACCATGTTGAACTGTGTTTTGGAAAAACGTCTCTGCCACCCTTTGAGCCAGCAGCTTTTGATCTTTTAAAGATGCTCACCTGGAAGACCACCCTCCTGACAGCAATCAACTCCGCCGGGCAGGTCTTAAAACTACAAGCCCTGATGTGCAAAGAAACATTCATTGTCTTTTACAGGATAGAGTTGCCCCCAGAACTAACCCCTCGTTCATACCCAGGGTGATAGATGAACTCTCCTTGAATCAGGCTATATACTTATCAGTATTCTTTCCTAACCTTCAAAATAAAGCTGAACAAATCAGGAGACTGGCACTAGCATATCGCATTAACACATTGTTTATTCAGACAGTGAAAGATCATTATAGTATATAAGGTAAATAAACAGCATTCCACTGGAGCAGAAGTCATTGTGTGCAGAGGTGGTTATAGATGGAGATATCAATGCTTTCATAGCATTAACATTCTACAAACATACAGGTATTTATGTAACCATGAGTCTGTTAAACACTCAGCCTGTACTTACAGTGGTAAGAACTATGTTATGAGTTAAGATTCAGAAGGATTTGGGTGAAGTGTTTAGGTAGTGTTTGCGGCATGAGTGTTGAGCTACTACTTTAGTGATGGCCTGTTTCTCTTTTTCCTTATTTTATTGCTTTTAAATGAACAGTAGCTGAAACATTACAGATGAACAGAAACACCAAGTTCAAGGTTATACAGTGATGTTACTTATAGAAAAACAAAGCATTTCAATTTAAAATAATGCCATTGTATAATGGCAGTACAACTTGGCAAAGTCAAAGATCAGTCTATTATTTGCCAGTGGTGGTAGAGCCCTAGTTTTGTGTTGATGGTTAAACCCACGTGATAGAATATTACCTCAGCATAGTAAAATATAAATTATTCAGTCTGATGTTATCAATTTTCATTTTATCCTCAAACCTGTGGGTTCAGATCCGATACTCTGATCTGACTCAGCCATTACAGTAGCTCGTGGCAACCAAAACGTTCTGGAGCTCTTCCCTTACCCATAAAGCACCCTTCTAAGTTACCCCAGATTTCATTTGCCACTTTGCGAAGACATGGTTTTCCAATTGCTCTTGGGCAACTAAGTGAATTTTCAATAATTTTCCTGATATTATTGCCTTTTAAATTTCTAAACATTCTTTAAATAGATTTATTTAAACTTTCTTCTATCCCCTTACCTTAGCGACAGCTTATTTTAGTAGTTTAATACCTTTCTCCCTTCTAACCTTTTCATACGAAAGTACCTTACGATACTAGTGTTAGTATCTTGATTTCTTCTACACTATTTTAGTGTAACCTTCTTTAGCATTGTTGGTATTTTTCTCTCTAGTTCCTATTTTTTTCTTCCTTTAATAAAAATAAATAAATAGATAAATAAAAAGATATATTTAGCAGAGAGTAGAATATTCCCTTTCTCTTCTTGTATTGTATCTTTTGGTTGTGATAATGGTGGATAAAGATAAGCCGACTGGCTTTAAAAAGTGTGAAAAATGCAGTTACAAAATTCCTGTAAGTCACTCGCATATCTTGTGTGTATTGCCTCAATCCCCTTCACCTGCTGAGGACTGTGCTATCTGTCGTGTGTTCAACTGCAGAGCTTTGGTTGAATGCAAAAATAAGCTTATATTGAAAGGTCTTTTGCCTTCTTATTTTGATCAGGCAACTTCTGGAGCTATACCAAAAGAAAAAGAAAAGTGTAGATCATCTAGCCCTGCTTCTTCTTCGTCCTGTAGAGTTTCGGACAAAGGAAGAAAATGACCTATTTTGGATTTGACTTCTCCATTGGATCCTACTGCAAAAAAGATCAAGACATCAGATCTGACAATTTCATTGGATCTGAAGGCAAAAAAGCCAGAAACCGTAATCCTGACTATTTCTGATCAGACCCAACCAGGCAGGAGAAGGACTCTTTGGATCAGATATATCTTCCTAGGACTTAGAATTCATCCTCCTTTGACCCGGTTCCTTCCAGGGTCTCATTTCCCTTCCTGGAGAGACCTAAATCTCCATCAAACATATCACCTCGGTCTTCCAGGAGTCTCACCGAGGAAGATGTGGAGAGACTAGTGAAGAAGAGTCTCTGGGCACAGGGTGTGTCAGGGGCTCCTTTGGCTACTACCTCTTCAGGTCAGGAGTTGCATACATCAGCTACCCCTCCACTTCCTCCTCCTCTGACTTCCTTTGAATCATTAGATCCATTGGATCCCAACCACCTGTTTGTATCAGATGCGAGGATCTCCCTTTCTTCGAAAACTACGTTTGCTCTGAGTTCTTCAGTCCAGGCGGAGCCTGAGACCTCTCAAAGTTGCAGCGGCCTTGTCGGTTCTGAGGTGACGCATTTGGCCCCAAGATTGTTGGAGCCGTCTCTACTCCACGGAGCCTTAGCTCAGACAAGCTCGGCTCTGGCTTTGACCTGGGGGAGATTGTCTTCCAAGTGGGAATTGTCTACGATTGAAAAGCATGTCCTCTCGGATACGGCGTCCTTTCCTTCTTGGAGACAATCAACCTTTGAGGCTCTGGAGAGATCCATGTCTGCGTCTGTAGTTTAGACACTGCCTAGCCCCCTGGATCCACAACCTTCACCTTTGACAACACTGTGCACGATTTCTCACTTGGATCTCCATCAGGGACAGCTGGCACCAAAACCTCAGATTTCCCAACAGGGTTTTTCCCACCTCTTCTAATACCTCTCCACAACATCCCACAGAGGAGGTCCCTAAGAAAAGAACATGTAAGAGGAAACACCTGAACTCCATTGAGGAATCCATCACCGAAGATACAGACTTTGATGAGGGCGAAGGATCCCCGAGGTCACCTCCTGATAATGCCTTCTTTGGAGACATCTTGGAAATCCTAAAGCAGAGAAGTGGCTGGAAGTCCAGCAGTCCTTCATCTGAGGTGTCTGTGTATCTGGCAGTGTTTGATGCCCATCCATCTACCTCCTGGGTGACCCCCACCCACTGATGACCTCATTGAGTACTCTCTCGGCGGGCATGGAACTCCTCAGACACCATTCAGCCTATTCCCCACACCAGGCAACATTATTATGCCCCCAGAGAACAAAAAATTCTGGACAAAAAGGTGTACCAGTAGATGCTATTGTTGTAGCAGCAGCCACCACAAAAGAACTTGCGAAGAAAGTTCTTCTGTCCATCCTCCTTACAAGGAGTCCAGGACGATGGATAGATTTGGGAAGCATGTTTATGCATCAGCAACCTTCGCTGTAAGGTCCCTGAATTTTCTTTCACATTTTACGAGATTGCAAAGGGATTTGATCAATGAGCTATCAAATACCCTTTTGGGAGCCTTATCTGAAGAAGTACAAGCCTCAGTTGCTTCTCACCTATCCACCCTACAATCCATGTCCAACTCTTCCATGAGGCTGATTTCACATGTAGCCGAAGGAACAAGTAGAGCAGCGGGTTTAGACATATCCATAAGTAGACATGCGTGGATGTGCTTATGTGACTTTGTGGACCCTTTCAAGTCTTCGTTCTTCTATGCTTCCTTTGACAGCACTTCCCTGTTCAGCCTAAAGTCAAAGTCAAAGATACCTTGTCCAGGTGTGAGAAAGATGGGAACACCCTATCTGCCGTAGGTGTATGTTTTTCACTCCTCAGAGACCTTACTCCAGGAATCAGAGAAGTAGTGGAAAGATGTGGTTCAAGAGATCACAAGGGTCTTTTCAGAACACATGTAAAAGTAGTCCCCCTAGAGGCAGAGGGGGAACTCTAAAGGAAGACACTGCCCTCGTGGCAGAGGAGGTCTGCAAAATTAAGGTTTCAGAGATACTTTCTTTTATATGCACTTACAGCAGTCCTGAAAGGAGACCCGATTGTCGGGCTCTGGAGGCAATCAAGGGTCAATTGTCCCTGCACCAGAAAACCTGGTTAGAAATCACATCCGATACATAGGTGCAGAGGATCATTTCCAGAGGATACCTTATACCTTTTTTCCTTCCTCCTCCCCAAAACAAAAAAATCCCTGAGGTTCTACCCTGTCAGAGGGATCAGTCAGCCATTCAAGTTCAAAAGCTGCTACAAAAAAGAGTCATCCAAGAGGTCCCCCCAAATTCTTTTTAGTACAAAAAAGACAGAGGACTGGTGACCTATTTTAGTCTCAGCAAATTAAACAAATCAGTTTGATACAGCAAGTTCCAGATGGTCATGATTCAGTAAAAGGGTGACTAGATGTCTTCTATAGACCTTCAGTATGTGTAGTACCACATAAAGATGGACAGACGATACAGAAGGTGCCTATGCTTCCGTCTGGGAGCCAGTCAATACCAGTTCAGAGTACTGCCCTTTGGTATTACCACAGCCCCCAGAGTTTTCACCAAATGCATGGCAGTGGTAGCAGCTTATCTCAAACTGCAAGGATTCCAGTTGTTTCCATATTTGGATGGCTGGCTCATATCCACCCTGACCAGTTATCTACTACTGAAAGCAAGAAACAATGTTATCCAAACATGTTGCAATCTGGGAATACCTATAAATTAAAAAATGATTACTAGAACCTACTCAGTGTTTAGAATTCATATGGGCAAATCTAAACATAAGCAAAACAATAGCTTCTTTTCTACCTGTAAGAGTAGAAACTATCAGATCACAAGTCAGGAAGATTATCAGCAGAACAAAATTTCTGCACATCTGGTTCTTCAGGTTCTAGGATCTAAAACAGCAGCAGTAACATTTGTTATGTTAGCAAGGTTTCACATGAGAATTTTGCAGTGGCTTCTTGCAGCACAGTAGTCTATTCTTCGGTAACAATTGTCGGCCTAGATAAGAATCACCAACATTTGCAAGAGAGGCCTATGGTGGATTCAAACTGATAAAATTCTACAAGGCCGTCCATTAACCCTCCCCCCCAGCCAGTGTTCACAGTGCCTCCGGACACTTCCCAGCTAGGGTTGGGGGGCATTCGCATTTTCTGGACCATACGGTCCAAGGCACTTGGTCCCCCCAAAGAGACCAACTTGCATATCAATGTCCTAGAGATGAGAGCAGTGCTACTAGCATTGCAGGCTTTCCAGAATGCTTTCTCTTGGGATGATTGCATTTCAAACAAACAACATGTTAGTAATTTGGTACATCAACAAACAAGGAGGAACCAGATCCTACCCCCTGTGTTGAGAAATGCTCAAGTGTGACAATGGGCAATCTCATCCAACCGCTTTCTCATAGCAATGCACATTCTGGGGAAGTTCAGTGTGATAGCAGACAAATTAAGCAAATGAATTTTTATGCCTCACGAGTGGTCCCTCAAAATGATAGCTGTGGAAAGGATTTTCTGCAAATGGGGACAGCCTTGCCACAGTCTTTTTGCCTCTCCCCTAAACAACAAGTGCAGCAGGTATTTTTGCCCTGATCCCCCTATGAGGGGTATCCCCAAGGGATGCTGTTTTTCATGATTGACCCTCCGGTCTCCTGTATGCCTTTCTTCCGACCCATTTAATTCCCAAATGTCTACAGAAAGAGAGCAGGCTGAAGAGCAAAATAATCCTCATTGCACTGTACTGGCCTTGACATATTTGTTTTCCCTTCCTCTGGCCTCATTTACTGACACAACCATTGTTTCTCGATTCAGCTCTGGGCCTCCTGTCTCGCCCAACAGGTGTGATTCACCCAGACATTCCAAACCTCAAGCTAACTGCTTGTCTACTCTAATTCCACTAATAGCCAGACAAGCTATGCTTTCTTCTCCAGTCCGTCACATTCTGTTGTCCTTGCATAAGCCATCTACATGTAAACTATACTCTAGTAAATGGAAGAGTTTTGTTTTCTGGGTACAACAGAATGACTTGAACCCATTCTCAGCTCCAGTTCGTAGGATCTTTGAGTTCTTAGACCAATTATTTAATGAAGGAGCAGCTTCTTCTACAATAAGGGTACAGTTAGCTGCAATCTCCAATTTTCATGTTGGATATCAAGGATCTTCACTTGCTTCACACAAACTTTGTAAAGCTTTTCTAAAGGGAACTCTTATGCTTAAACCCCCTTATAAAGACCCTACTCCTCCTTGGGACCTGAATTTGGTGCTGCAAGAAATTATACAGTCCCCCTTTGAACCAGCAGCTACATGTGATCTCGAGTTCCTCTCTTGGAAAACTATATTTTTGGAAGAGATAGCATACAAGAAGATTTTCAGAGATTCAAGCCTTGTCATCTCAACCACCATATTGGATCTTTCATAAAGACAGAGTTTCATTACATACTAACGCATCCTTTTTGCCTAAAATAGTGTCAGGCAACAATATCAATCAATCCATTAGTCTACTAGTGTTCTTTCCAAGCATTTCAAATAAAGGTGAATACCTGTTACACTTACTAGATGTTCACAGGCAATTGCTTTTTTACCTTCATAAAACAAAAAGTATAAGTTAATCTGACCAACTTTTTGTCTCCTTTTCTGATGTAAAACTGGGAAATCCAGTGACTAAAGTAACATAGCTAGACGGATCAGAGATTGTATTTCTTACATTTACAAGAAACGAGGTCTGAAATTATCTAAACCTTTGTAAGCCCATTCAACCAGAGCCATGGTGACTTTGTCAGTATTCCAGTATAGAGCATCCATGAATAGTAAATGTAAAGCCGCTACTTGGGCTACCCATCATAATTTTATTACTCATTACAAATTGGATTTGGTCTCCAGGGGAGGAGCTTCATTTATTTAAATGGTACTGAGGAACATCCTTCCGTGAGTCCACCCATGGTATAAGGTACCTGGGGACTCTGACCAACAGGTATGAGGATAGATAGAAAATTTACAGCATCAGATAAAGAAGTAATGTACTCACCATAGCTTTCCATCTGTGTTGTCCATTTTCATTCTTCCTCAAGCAACCCACCCTCCGTCACCCGACAATGCAACTCCTGTAAGAGCGAGAGGTCCTAAATTATCATTTTCCTGTACTGAGTTGCAGAATAAGTCTCACTTTTCTGTTGGTATACCTAATTGTTTCTAGATATATATATATATATATATATATATATATATATATATATATATATATATATATATATATATATATATATATATATATATATATATATATATATATATGGGTCTACTGCTTTTAATCAAATATCACTTATTCAAAAAAAGAGCAGTAAACCACTCAGTTACGCAAAAGTACACTTATTCGAAAGTGCACTTTCACTAAACACGGTTCAAAAAAACCCCAACAAAATACTTCCTAACATAACAGTGCACTTTCGCGTAACTGAAAGTCCACTGTTTGTTTTTGAACAAGCAGACTTTCGGTCTTTTACAGTAGACCCATATATATACACACATATATATATATATATATATATATATATGTGTATATAGATATATATCCGGTCTTTTACAGTAGAGCCGTATATATATATATATATATATATATATATATCTATATATCTATATATATATATATATATATATATACATATACACACACACACACACACACACACACACACACACACACACACATATATGTGTGTGTAATAAATAATAAAACGTAAAAAGATGAATGAATCCAGTCAGAAAAGTATGGAACACCAATGTTTAGTGCTTTCATTCACTTTATTTCACGTGAACTTCATCAGAAAACAACTCTCCCAGACACTAAAGCACTTTATATAATAAAGCTGTAATCACATGATCAATGATGTCAAAAATTAATTACATTCATTAAAGTAAAAAAAATATATAAAATATAATAAATAAATCAATTTACTAAATCATGTTAAAAATATATGTATAACAATGTATATACAAATATAAATATATATATATATATATAAATGTAAATGTACAGATGAAAATCTTACATTTATTTAATTTGTACAAAACAGTTTATGTTAACTAAGTCATTCAGTCCTGGAGCATGATCAGCTCCTAAATATACTTGCCAAATAGATTCTTTACATTCCAAAAGAAGTTTATTATTGCCAGTAAATAAACTGATGTCAATACTGTCTAAGACAGAAAAAATAAACTTTTTAAAGTTAATACATTTGGTCGAATGTTTACCTAGTGCATTTGTCATGTCCTTTTTTTTAATAGCCAAAATGTGTTCACTAATTCTTTTTTTAAGAGTTCTTGTAGTCATCCCAACGTAGTAACTAGGGCAGGACTGGCACTGGGCTAAATACACTACCATTTCACTGTGACAAGTGTAATATTTCTTAGACCAATGTGTGATGTTAAGACGTGAAAAATGAACCGAAGATGAATTGCTTAAAAATCTACATTGCTTACAATGATGGCAAGCATAAGTGCCCTTGGTGTTAATATTTACTTGTTTGTCAGTAGCACATTTATCTACTTTCTTCTCTAATAAGCTCTTCAAATTAACAACTTTTTTGAAGGTGAAGTTAGGTCTAATACCCACTACTTTAACTAATTCCTGATTACCTAACACTACCTTCCAATTTTCAACTATAATATCTTTAATAATCCACATTTCATTAGAAATGGGCAAAACAAAAGCGTTAGTGAATTCTTTGCTTCCAATCAGGGTATTGTTAGTAGAAATGGTTGAATGAGTAGTCAAAATAGGACCAACATTGTTCTTTCTCAGGACCATAACTTCGATTTCAATGGATTTTAACCATGAACTGTGGTAGCCTCTACCCAAAAAGAAACCTCTCAAAATTTTAATCTCATCATGAAAGGTACTATCTTGGGATGTTAATCGACTTAGACTGATATAGTGTCCCTTAATTACTCCTCTTTTCATATGTAGTGGGTGTCTACTTTCTTTATGTAAGTACTGGTTGGCAAATGTAGATTTTCTATAAATATTGCTAGTGAATTTTTTGACTTTAGAATCATAATGTAAGTTCAGATCAAGAAAATTTAGATCCAATCCATAACCACCCAATGAGAATTTTAGGAAATTGGTGGTACTGTTTAAATAACTTAGAAAAGTGTTGAACTCATCTAGAGTACCTTTCCAAAGAAAAAACAAATAGTCTATGTAACGACGATTAAAAATAATGTTTCTTCTAGATGGTTTTAAATCCCTTAACAATTCTAACAAGTGCCAAGAGTCTTTTAAATTTCCCTCGAATTCGTTCAATTTGGCCAAGACTATTATAGATTTCAGATTAACTTTGAGGAAGTTAAATTTGAAATATATATTGCAAGATTTAAATTGCATTCAGTCACACACAGGTCCTAAAACACCCAGTACCTATAATCCACCTTTA
This sequence comes from Protopterus annectens, assembly GCF_019279795.1. Lineage (NCBI taxonomy): Eukaryota > Metazoa > Chordata > Ceratodontiformes > Protopteridae > Protopterus > Protopterus annectens. The sequence goes on from NC_056746.1 coordinate 341,717,348, forward strand.
ATAGGTACATTACAAGTGTTTCAAAAGATGTGTGAAGAAGCTTTTAGAAACATTCCATCTATTAAATACGAAAGAAACTTAATGGAGTCAGACATTGATGGCCTAAAGGCATTAAGGTATAACAATGAGATACGCTTTATGAAAGCGGACAAGGGGGGCAAGATTGTCATTATGGACAACACACAATATCATCAGTCCATGGAACTTTTGTTATCAGATGAAAACACTTATAAGAAGATAGATTCTACTTTCATTAAACAAAGTTACTTGAGACTGGATACTTTTTTGTTGGACATGTTTTGTCAAGGTGAGTTGGATTACCAGAGTTACAGTTTTTACAGGTAGAATATCCAAAAATGGCTGTTATGTTTGATATTCCAAAACTACAGAAAAACATGTGTAACCCCCACCCCCCCTTTAGACCTATCATTTCTGCTAGTAAGTCTAAGACTGAGACTCTATCCATTTGGTTAGATTATATTCTAAATCCTATTGTTCAAGGTTCTGTTTATTATTTAAAAGACTCTTGGCACTTGTTAGAATTGTTAAGGGATTTAAAACCATCTAGTACAGATTTTCATATGGCATCATTGGACGTTCAGTCTCTATACACCTGTATTGATCAAGACCAGGGTATTGAACATCTAAGAGACTATTTAACTAAATATAGTAATTTAAACAACTTAAAAGTTAACACTGTTTGTACCCTAATGGAACTAATTTTGGACAACAACTTTTTTACATTTAATGGGAATTTTTATAAGCAGATTTCAGGTGTAGCTATGGGTGCGAGAGTGGCTCCATCTTACGCCAATTTGGTTATGGCAAATTGGGAGAGTACTTTTATAGATAACAGTTGCTATAGAAGAAACATTATTTTTTATCGTCGTTACATAGACGATTTGTTTTTTCTTTGGCAAGGTACTCTAGATGATTTCAACACTTTTGTAAGTTATTTAAACAGTACCACCGATTTCCTAAAATTCTCATTGGGTGTTTATGGACTGGATCTAAATTTTCTTGATCTGAACTTACATTATGATTCTAAAGTCAAAAAATTCACTAGCAATATTTTTAGAAAATCTACATTTGCCAACCAGTACTTACATAAAGAAAGTAGACACCCACTACATATGAAAAGAGGAGTAATTAAGGGACAATATATCAGGCTAAGTCGATTAACATCCCAAGATAGTACCTTTCATGATGAGATTAAAATTTTGAGAGGTTTCTTTTTGGGTAGAGGCTACCACATTTCATGGTTAAAATCCATTGAAATCGAAGTTATGGTCCTGAGAAAGAACAAAGTTGGTCCTATTTTGACTACTCATTCAACCATTTCTACTAACAATACCCTGACTGGAAGCAAAGAATTCACTAACGCTTTTGTTTTGCCCATTTCTAATGAAATGTGGATTATTAAAGATATTATAGTTGAAAATTGGAAGGTAGTGTTAGGTAATCAGGAATTAGTTAAAGTAGTGGGTATTAGACCTAACTTCACCTTCAAAAAAGTTGTTAATTTGAAGAGCTTATTAGAGAAGAAAGTAGATAAATGTGCTACTGACAAACAAGTAAATATTAACACCAAGGACACTTATGCTTGCCATCATTGTAAGCAATGTAGATTTTTAAGCAATTCATCTTCGGTTCATTTTTCACATCTTAACATCACACATTGGTCTAAGAAATATTACACTTGTCACAGTGAAATGGTAGTGTATTTAGCCCGGTGCCAGTCCTGCCCTAGTTACTACGTTAGGATGACTACAAGAACTCTTAAAAAAAGAATTAGTGAACACATTTTGGCTATTAAAAAAAGGACATGACAAATGCACTAGGTAAACATTCGACCGAATGTATTAACTTTAAAAAGTTTATTTTTTCTGTCTTAGACAGTGTTGACATCAGTTTATTTACTGGCAATAATAAACTTCTTTTGGAATGTAAAGAATCTATTTGGCAAGTATATTTAGGAGCTGATCATGCTCCAGGACTGAATGACTTAGTTAACATAAAATGTTTTTTACAAATTAAATAAATGTAAGATTTTCATCTGTACATTTACATTTATATATATATTTATATTTGTATATACATTGTTATACATATATTTTTAACATGATTTAGTAAATTGATTTATTTGTTATATTTTATATATTTTTTACTTTAATGAATGTAATTAATTTTTGACATCATTGATCATGTGATTACAGCTTTATTATATAAAGTGCTTTAGTGTCTGGGAGAGTTGTTTTCTGATGAAGTTCACGTTAAATAAAGTGAATGAAAGCGCTAAACATTGGTGTTCCATACTTTTCTGACTGGATTCATTCATCTTTTTACGTTTTGTTTATTGGTTATTGGTTTTATTCGTGAACAGTTATTTCGTTTTTTCGATATGTGTGTGTGTGTGTCTTTTTTTTATCATGTATGTAGCAGCAAACAAGACCTGAGGTAACTTAGAATGGTGCTTTATGGGTAAGGTAAGTGTTCGAGAGCTTTTTGGTTGCCACAATAGATTGCAATGGCCAAGTTGGATTCGAGTATTGGATTCAAACCCACAGGTTTGAGGAAGAATGAAAATGGACAACACAGATAGAAATTATGGTGAGTACATAACTTCTTTTTTCTCGCTGTAGTAACAGAATGTAATAGACGAACCAGTCAAACACATGGTGTTCCAGAACTGAAGTGTATCACCAAAACTGGAAGATCTGTAAGCTATACTGTCCATATGACAGTTTAATTTATTTATCAGCATGTCCACAGCTGTTACATCTGTAGTACTGTTCAGGTAATAGAATATATATCAGTAGAGCTTAACATCCAAGTTTACAAATTATACAGGGGTTGCCATATAATCCTTGACTATGAGTTGTAGTCGATGCAGAACTATTACAATCTGTGCACAGAATATTTTAGAAATAAAATGTCTGCTTCCATTATCATGTGGCATATCTTTAAAAATATGAATAAAAATGGAACATTTACCCTACTAACATATTTTTAAGTAATACTGTCCTTGGCAGTATAATTAACGTGATCATATAAATCATGTGCAAGAACACCCAGCATAAAATGCGTGTGCACGTAACATTTGGAAGTGGATAAGTCCTTCAGAATATTCTAATTCAGTAGTACTTTTCCATTTAACTTTCATAACTGTTTGCACTTCAATGGCAAAATAGAAGTGATGCAGTTTTCATTTATAAAATATTTTGGAAGTGAGGCCTAACCTCATAAAAACAACTTAACTTTAAAGTACTGCTGTCATCATGAAGTTTTAATGCATTTCAAAAACTATGTGATGTTCATTGTGTTTCACTGTTGCAGTCATTACAATTGGGTTATCCTTCTGGCAGGCTACCCGCAGTCGGCCTGAATTCCAAAGTCTAGGTCCGGCGTCGGTTGCTGTCGCCTCCTCCCTGACGTCAGTGCCCCAGGGGTATAAAAGATGCAACCGACGCCATTTTCTTCAGTCTTTCTTGGCGTGCAGTGACCGAAGCAAAAGCAGTTCGCAAGTGCCGGTCGTCCGACTCCTGAGATTTTCAAGTTCGAATTTCAGATCCGAAGTCTTCATTGAAAGCTAAGTACCCCGTTGGGGAAACTTTTTTCTTGCTCCACACCGATGTCAGAAAAAGTTAATAATTGTATTTCTTGTGGGAAGCAAATACCTCATAAGGATTTTCATTCTTACTGCATTCCTTGCCTAGGCCCTGACCACGACGTTGCTAGTTGTCGGTTTTGTGCCAGATTTAACCCACGCACTATTAAGCGTCGGTACGATTTTGCATTTCATTACTTTGGCAGAAGATTCAATTATATAATGCCGTCGGAACAGCCGACTACCGGAGTTTACAAAAAACGCAAAGAAAAAGAGAAGGACAGGCATCCGAGGTCCAAAACCGACTACGAGACTTCTTCTAGGCCAGTTGCCGGTTCTCAGTGAGGCACTTTTGCAGCCCCTGACGACCGCTAGTTTAGAGCCGCAGGCCAATACCGACTCCCACGTGGAGTCAATCAGGCCTCCAGAAACTCAAGTTATTGGACCTTCGGAAACCATTCCCTCAGATGGGTCAGGAGCTACTGAGCAGGCATCGGCTTCTGAGGGCGTTTTCAGGCCTACACAATTATATGTCAAAACTACTTCAACTTCAAAGGCAAAGACTAAAGCAGCTTTAAAGACAAAGAAACAAGTACAGCAGCCCCATGGACAGGCCTCCATGCCTAAAAAACAGATGCTCAGAATGGCCGAAGACCTGATTACTTTGATCAGGGGTTCTCATTCCCCTCCTGACAAGAGGCCTAGGCAAGAGGTAGAATATGAATCTTCAGATCAGGTTTCCATTTCATCTGATTCCTCTTCTGATCAGGAATACTCTCTTCCTCCTTATGAGGATTCTGATGCCGAAGAATCTATCCCCTCACCTTCTCCTGAGGATTATTCTTTTGGAGAAACATTGCATACCATGAGGGAGCATTTCCACTGGGAGAGCCAAGATTATTCAGAATCTAAGAAAAGGCTCAGAGACTTTCTTTTACTGCCTTAGCACAGGCCCCTGGCTATTCCACCTGTGCTAGACATTGTAGATGTATTTTCGGAGTCCAGTCTGACTCCAGACTCCTTACCTTCAGCTCCTGTTAAGCCAGACAGATACTGCAGGGTTCCAGACTCCCACAAATTTATTTTTAAAAACCCTGCTACTGACCCAGAAACTATATCTCAGGGTCCCAAGTGGGTCAAGGCTTCCACTGCAAAAAGTCCTACCCCCTCTGACAGAGATTCCAGGGCACTGGACAGATGGGGAAAAAAGATTTACACATCTGCCACCTTGGCTATAAGGGCTTTAAATTGTCATTTTCATATGCTTAAATATCAGCAATACATTATGTCACTGCTTAAACAGAAAATGTTGACAAATTCTGAATGTGCAGAAAATAAAGAAATGCAGGATTTATTGCATGCAGCTGAACAAGTTGGAAGGCATACTTTACAATGTGGTTTTGATTATTTGGAGGCCTCCTGCAGAGCCGCTGTTACGGGTGCTGTCATTAGGAGGCATGCTTGGTTAAAAGAACAGAATCTGCCTGATCATGTTAAAGCAAAATTATTAGATGCTCAATTATAGCATGATACCTTGTTTGGTGTTAAAGCAGAAGAGGTGTTGAAGAAAATGGAGGAGAAAGCCAATCTATGCAAAAAGTCAAGGATTTCTTACAGGTACAGCCTCCAAGATTTAGCAGACACTGGCCTACAAAGAATTGGTCCTTTCCGATGTCAGACAGGCCACAAAGAGGCAGATACAGATGCCCTAGAGGCAGATCCCAGCTCCAAAGCTCATACATGTCTAAACAATGGGGTGCTTCTACCTCCAAAAGCGGAGAAGACAAATCACAGCCATACAGAAAGCAGTCCCAATGACTTCCCCCTGCCAGCGCCAAACACTTATCTTCTGGCAGCTCCTTTAGGGGGAAAACTAGTACTTTTTTCTCAAAACTGGCACCTAATCACCCAGGACAAATGGGTCTTGAACATAGTGTCACAAGGTTACAGGTTCCACTTTCACAACCTGCCAAGGGCAAACGGTATGCCAGACCTGCCAAAAAATCAATGGGCAGAGGCACAAAAACAAGTTTCATCCCTTATGGACATGAGGGCCATTCAGCAAGTACCACAGCAAGAGCAGGGACAAGGATTTTACTCAAGACTTTTCTTGGTGCCCAGAAAGGACAAAGCCTGAAGGCCAATACTGGACCTGTCTATTCTAAACACATACCTGGATATTCCAACATTCAAAATATTGACTCTGCAGCAGCATCTGCCCATGCTGGGCAAGAAGGCTTGGCTTGTAACTTTAGACCTAAAAGAGGCATACCTGCATGTCCCAATCAGACACTCATGCAGAAGATACCTCAGATTCATAGCTGGCTCAATGCACTACCAGTTCTCTGCACTGCCCTTTGGCTTATCTACTGTGCCCAGGGTCTTCACAAAATGCCTGGCACCAGTAATTGCATTTTGCAGACAAAGAGGAATACAAATATATCCTTACTTGGGTGACTGCTGTATTCATGCAGAGAACAAGGACATTCTACTACAGCATCTGGCGTTTGTAAAAAGATTATTAACATGCCTAGGGTACACAGTAAACGAAAAGAAATCAAAACTTGTACCCTCTCAAGAGATAATATTCCTGGGTGCAAGCTTAAATACAACTGCCCAGATGGCTTATCTCACGCCAGACAAACAAAGGCAACTGAGTACTTATTTCAAAAAGTTGGCAACAAACACCCAGTTAACTGCAAGAAAAATTCTGCAGGCTTTGGGCTTCATGGCATCCTGCATTCTGCTAATTCCATATGCAAGACTGCATATGAGGAAACTACAATGGTATCTGAAAAGTGTTTGGACTCAACATTGCCACAGCCTGGAAGCAATAATTACACTCATTCCCTGCCTGCAACATGAGTTTCAATGGTGGGCAAAGGCATGTCACCACAACAAGGGGCAGACATTCACCATACCCCCAGACAGACAGACATTGACAACAGATGCATCGGATTATGCCTGGGGGGCCCACATGGCAGGAAGATGTATTCAGGGCTCATGATCCGCAATCCAAATGCATCTGCATATCAATCAAAAAGAGATGCTAGCTGTTCAAAATGCCCTGACAGCCTTCAAGGACCTAATTCATCCAGGACAACTACTGATAAAGACGGACAATACTACAGTCATGTGGTACATAAACAAGCAGGGAGGCACACATTCCTACCCCCTTTGCAGACTAGCCATGACTTTGTGGGACACAGCATTGACTTACCAAGTGCATCTGCAAGCACAATTCCTGCCTGGAAGGATAAATACTCTGGCAGATGAATTAAGCAGAAATCTCATGGATCCCCACGAGTGGAAATTGGATCCACATGTCTTCAACATGATAACAAGGAATTGAGGATGCCCGGACATAGATCTATTTGCCTCCCCTCACAACTGCCAACTACAGAGATTCTGCACAAGGACTTGTCACAAGCAAGCATGGAGAGTGGATGCTCTGTCTTTCAGCTGGAAAAACTTAACAGTATATGCCTTTCCCCCACTGCCTCTCCTACCCAAGGTACTCCTAAAGGTCAGACAAGAGAAGTCAAAAATGATATTGATTGCCCCAGACTGGCCCCGTCAGCACTGGTACCCAATCCTAAGGAACTTATCTTAATGATCAGCATGGACATTACCTCAAATTGCTCACTTACTGAACCAACAAAACAATCAGATCCTGCACAGCCAACTCAGGACCTTAAATCTGGCAGCATGGCGGATAATGTAGCTTTTCAAAACACACCTCTCTCTAAAGTGGTGATGTATGTTATCTTGGAGGCCAGGAGGCCCAGTACCAGAAAATCTTATGCAGAAAAATGGAAGAGATACTGTGCTTGGAACCAGGCACAAGGGATTGACATGATTGTTCCAAATATCCCTCAGATTTTGCAATACTTAACTGAGATGCTGGACAAAGGCCTATCCTTTTCATCAATTAAGATTCATGCCTCTGCCGATTCAACTCATTAGAATACAGAGCCACCTATTTTTTCTCATCCTTTATTAAGGCAGTACCTCAGAGGAGCCAAAAACTTACAGCCTCCATGGAAATCACCAATACCTACATGGGACCTCAATTATGTCTTGGAAAAACTCACTCTGCCTCCTTTTGAGCCAGCCACTACAGCTGATATCAATTTTTATCATGTAAAACAACTCTGCTCCTGGCAATAACCTCTGCAAGACAAGTCTCAGAGCTACAGGCACTCATGGCTGTGGAACCTTTTATCATTTTCCATCCAGATAGGGTTTCTCTAAGGACAAACCCCACATTTATGCCTAAGGTAGTGTCCAGTGTGGCCCTCATTCAAACTATCCATTTGCCTACCTTTTAGCCAAACCCACAGAATAAGGGTGAGAAACTTCTGCATTCTTTGGACATACACAGACAACTGCGCTTCTACTTGGACAGAACCAAAGCTTTCAGAAAGACCGAGCAATTACTGGTAGCATATGCTGCAGGATCACAAGGAAAGGCTATCTCAAAGCAGACTATTTCAAAGTGGATAGGTCACTGCATTCTTTTATGCTATTCTCAACATGGCAAATCAGTGCCTAAGGGCATTAGGCCACATTCAACCAGAGCAGCAGCCACTTCAGCAGCCTTCCTCAGAGGAGTTCCAAGCAAAGACATTTTAGAGGCTGCAACCTGGAGTTCAGTGCACACTTTTACAAAGCACTACCATTTACCACTCTACTCCAAATCCAGGGCAGGCTTCGCCACTGCAGTCCTGCAGGGCCTCATAGCCGCTCCTAATTCTATTTAGTTCCAGCCTCCCAACCTTAGCTTGGGATTCAACCCAATTGTAATGACTGCAACAGTGAAACATGATGAACATAGTACAGTTGTGTACCTACCATAAATGTAGATGTTCAAGTGTATTCACTGTTGCAGTCCGGGTTACCCGCCCACCATCCCCCTTTTCTTTGCTGGACCGTATCTGTACTTCTCTATTCCATACAACCTATGTGGTGTATTTGCTTGAGATGAAGGAAACTTGTTACTTGGTGCATACATGCTTTATAGACATATTTTTAGCCTACCCTTTTGGGGGCACCTGACATCTGGGGCAAGAAAAACTGAAGAAATGGGATCGGCTGCATCTTTTATACCCCTGGCGCACTGATGTCAGGGAGGAGGCTACAGCAACCGACGCCGGACCTAGACTTTGGAATTTAGGCCGACTGCGGGTAGCCTGCCAGCAGGATAACCCAATTGTAATGACTGCAACAGTGAATACACTCAAATATCTACATTTATGGTAGGTACACAACTGTACTTTTTCATTTCTAGTAAATTACAAGCTCCAGAATATTTGTGCACTAAGTCTTTCAGAAGTGGAACCAGATCCTCAGAAACAGATTTCTTTTTAAGTACTTTTCACTGCATAATAATTTAACATCTCCATGAATGTATGCCATATCGGTTAATTATTTTTACTAAACCTTATTATATCACTAATAAAAGTGCAGTTTCCATTGAAATGGTCTGAAGAAGTGGTAACTTCAGTTTTCAGGTGTGAAATAATATATGGAGACAACTGCTGCTTGAACGAAGGCTCCAAATAAAATCATTTTCTGCGCCTTTTCCAACTTTGTGCACATTTGTTCTCTGTTGCTGGTATTTGATTGTATTTTTTTCATTGGTGTCAGATGAGGACCCCGGAGATAGAGGTTACAAGTAATTTATTTTTGTTAAAAGTGTGAATGAATAGCATCCGAGTTGTGGAGAAAAATTATGGATGAAAAAACACTTGCTTCAGATAGTAAACAAGGAGTTTAATTGCGATTTATGTACTGTCTTCTCTCAAGAAACCGTGAAAACTTGCTTAATTATACTAGTTGATAGACTTAAAAGTGCTTTATAAATCCTGATGCAATATACAGCATTGTGGCCTCATTGATGCATTGGCCAAGTACAGTCTAAGCAGGACCTTTAATACACTTAATTATACGTCTGATGACAAAAACTGACACTTCTTGCAAACATGAGAGACCGATGCACACACACTGTTTTTTCAGTGCAGGGGTAAGAGGCAGGAGAAAATGTTTGCAAGATTATTAGTAATCAGCAAAAGGAATGCTACCGTAGAAGCTTGTGTTGTGAAATTAATTTAGTCACACAAATAAGTCACAGAGATGAGCGTTTTCATTTTAGACTTAAAACTTCATCAGATAAAGGCTAATTAAAACATTACAGCGTATGTAGGACATTTAAAAATAATGTGATAACCACGCATCTAGCTGGAGCTGCCAGCAGAGTTCCCTCTTTTCCAGTATTAATGACCAAGGCCCCCCTCTCAAGCTTTGAGCAAGCTTTTTCCATTATAATAAATTTAAATTCATGTCCCGGGTTGTCACAAATGTGTTTAAACAGAGTGTTGGTCTCTTTTCTTCTTTTTTATTTCATTATACACTCTATCTTTTAATTTTCACTCTGTCTTACCTATATAAAACCAGGGACATGATTGACATAGAGCTGCATACACCACCCCTGATGTTTCACAATGAAAATTAGCCCAAACCTTAAAGTTATGTGTGTTTATTGTATAATGTTCACCTATGTGTACAAACTTACAGTAGGAACACCAACCACATTTATTCATTTTGGGTTTTTTAGTATTAGCACTAACTTTTTTTACATTTTCCAAAATATTTTTTCATATTTTTTCCTTTTTTGTAAATAATAAAAGGCTTGTCACCCACATTATCTCTAATATGTATATTCTCTTTTAAAATGGACCATTTTTTCCTCCAAAATCCACCTAATAAAATTACTGTCCATGGTGTACATAGTAATAAAGGAATTTCTAAAGGAATTTCCATGTTTACTATGCATTACATTAAAATTCAAACTAGGGTTCTTTACAGGTGCAGTCTCAGTTGCCTTGTTATTATTAAAGTTTAAAATTGAAACAAAGTAATTCCTGTCTCTCTTATTTACAACTTAATACATCAAGTTATTGACAAAAGTATCAGGTAACCTTTTTTAATCTTAATCATCTTCTTCTTTCAGCTTTTTCCCGGTTAGGGGTTGCCACAGCAGATCACCTGTCCGTTCATGATTGGCAGTGGAGTTTTACCGTGTCGAGTTGCCCACCCGGCACCAGTTCTCCACAAAAGGCACACACGCACTCACGCCTAGGGCCAGTTTAGATAGTCCAATCCACGTACAGCATGTCTTTGGGATTTGGGAGGAAACCGGAGCACCCGGAGGAAACCCACGCGACCACAGTGAGGACATGCAGACTCCGCACAGTAGGCACCCCAGCCGAGGATCAAACTGGAGAGCCTCTTGCTGTGAGGCAGCAATGCTAACTACTGCACCACTGTGGCTGCCCTCCCTTTGAATCATAATAATGTTGCCAAATAGAGCACCACAAGTGGAACCCATTGCTACTCCCTTTAAGTAGTACTGTCCCTCAAACATGAGAAAGTTATTTCTCAGTACTAATTGAAATAGCTCTTCATTTACAGTAATTTTCTCCTGTGGAATGCCTTTATTAATTAAAAAAAATCAGTAAACCATTCAATTCCTAACTGATGGGGTATATAGATCCTTGACATCTACTGTCATAAAAATATAATTGTACTCTTAACTTATCAAATTTACCAAAAAATCCTGGCCTGGTTTAAATGAACAGACTTCTATTGCTTGTCTTTTTGAAGTTAAAAGGACTTACCAGATTTATTTATTATTTATTTATTTATTTGCAATTTGATTACCAGGAAAGTCCACTGGGCCAAATTGACCCATTTTCAGTGGAGGCCCGAGGAGAAAAGCTCCAAGATGCATTATACAATTTAGATACAAATGGTAGTTAATATTAAAGATCTTATGTAGAATAGTTACCCATAAATGCATTCAATATCATGCATAGTTAACAAATTCATTAAGCTTGAAGGTAGGGATCACACAGTTTCATTTGAGGAAAACAGATATGGGTTAGGTGTGGAAACAGTTTACATACAAACCTTTTAAGAAAATGTAAATACGCTTTACATACACACATCAACAATAAAATACTATTTACAATATTGGGCTGTGTGAGGGTAGCTGTAGTAGGTGAGAGCGTAGAGAGTAGCTATAGAAATTGAGAGCTTAGATAGGCTCATAGGAAGATAATTGTGAGAGATGTTCATCGTGTTACCCTGCTGCAGTCATCACACTTGGGTTATCCTGTCGTCAGGCGGTCCCGCAGACGGCCTGAGTTCCAAAGTCTTGGTCCGGCGTTGGTTGCCGTCGCTTCTTCCCTGACGTCAGTGCACCAGTGCGCCAGGGGTATATAAGAGGCATCCGATGCCATTTTCTTCAGTCTTTCTTGCCGCGCGGTGCCTGAAGAAGAAGCAGTTCGCAAGTGCTGGTCGGCCGACACCTGAGATTTTCGAATCGAATTTCAGTCCGAAGTCTTCAATAAAGCTAAGTACCCCGTTGGGGAACCTTTTCTTGCCTCAGTCTGATGTCAGAAAAAGTTAACAATTGCGTTTCTTGTGGGAAGCAAATACCTCATAAGGACTTCCATTCTTATTGTATTCCTTGCCTAGGCCCAGACCACGATGTCACAGGTTGTCGGTTTTGTGCTAGGTTTAATAAACGAACTATCAAACACCGTTTTGACTTCGCACAACATTACTTTGGTAGGAAATTTAATTATATCATGCCGTCAGAGCAGCCGACGACCGGCATGCATAAAAAACACAAGGATAAGGACAGGCAGCCTAGGAACAAGACAGACTCTGAGGCCTCTGCTGGGCCTGTCGCTGGTTCTCCGGTTTTCAGTGAGGCGCCTACGCAGCCCCTGACGACCGCAGAATTGGAACCCCAGACAGCTGCGGATTCTCAAGCGGAGTGTACTAGGCCAAAGCAGCCATCTTCATTAGGCCCTTCCGACACCAGAGCAGAAGGAGACCCTGGGGCAGTGGAAACACCTTCGGTTGCAGAAGGTGTCATCAGACCGACTACACTCACCATTAAGTCTTATGCTAAGCTTAAAACTCCATTAAAACCAAAAAAGACAGTACATCAGTCTACAGTTCAAGGCCCCATGCCTAAGAAACAAATGCTTAGGATGGCTGAAGATTTGATTACCCTAATCAGGGATTCCCATCCCCCTCCAGATAAAAGACCAAGACAGGAGGAGGATTATTCTTCCTCTCACCAGGTTTCAATTTTCTCAGATTCTTCTGAGGAACAGGATTACACTTTTCCCCCTTATGAAGACTCTGATGCTGAAGACTCTATCCCCTCAGCATCTCCCCCTGAAGACTACTCCTTTGGGGAAACTTTACTTACCATGAGGGAACATTTCCACTGGGAAGGCCAGGACTACTCTGATTCTAAGAAAAGGCTCCGAGAGTTCCTTTTACTACCCCAGCACAGACTACTTGCTATCCCTCCAGTTTTAGATATTGTGGATGATGTTTACTTGGAGTCTAGTCTAAATCCAGACTCTCTACCTCCAGCTCCAACCAAACCAGACAGATACTACAGAGTGCCTGACTCACACAAATTCCTTTAAAAACGCCCTGTGGCTGACCCATAAACAATTTCCCAGGGTCCCAAGGGGGCTAAAGCTTCTATGGCTAAAAATCCTGTGCCCTCTGAAAGGGATTCCAGAGCCCTAGATAGCTGGGGAAAGAAAATATACACCTCAGAAACTCTGGCTATGAGAGCATTAAATTGTAAGTTTCACATGCTGAAATATCAGCAGTTCCTAATGTCTCAATTAAAACAAAAAATGAGCACACATAAGGAACAGTCTGAATTCAAGGAAATGCAGGATCTGTTGCATGCAGCTGATCAGGTGGGCAAACATACTTTACAATGTGGATTTGATTCATTGGAAGCTTCCTGTAGAGCAGCTGTTACTGGCTCTGTCATACGTAGACATGCTTGGTTAAAAGAACAAACCCTGCCTGATCATGTTAAAGCAAAATTATTGGATGCACCTTTACAGCAGGATGTATTATTTGGTGTCAAAGCAGAAGAGGTCTTAAAGAAAATGGAGGATAAGGCAAAGTCTATGCAGACGGTCAAGGATTTCTTACAGGTACAACCCCCTTATTTCAGCAGAAATTGGCCAACAAAAAACTGGTCCTTTCCAGCTTCTGACAGATCACAGAGGGGCAAATACAGACACCCAAGGGGCAGAGGTCAGTCACAAGGCCCTTGCAAACCTCGCCAATGGGGTACTGCTACCCAGAAAGGAGGAGAAGACAGGCCCCATGCTAGCAGAAGACAAACACAATGACTCAACCCTCAAACTACCAAGCAAATCTCTTCTGGCAGCTCCCTTGGGAGGAAAATTAGCATTTTTTGCAGACAACTGGCACATCATCACAAAAGACAAATGGGTCCTAAACATTGTCTCACAAGGATACAGATTCCACTTTCATACCTTGCCAAGGAAAAAAGGAATGCCAAACCTGCCACCAAATCAATGGGCAGAGGCACAAAAACAAATTACAGCCCTCATGGACATGAGAGCCATTCAACAGGTACCTACACAGGAGCAAGGAAAAGGATTTTACTCAAGACTCTTTCTAGTCCCAAGAAAAGACAAAGCATGGAGACCCATTCTGGATCTTTCAATTCTGAACACCTATCTGCAAGTACCAAAATTCAAGAGGCTAACACTACAGCAGCTTCTTCCCATGCTGGGCAAGAATGCTTGGCTAGTAACGTTGGACCTCAAGGAGGCATACCTGCATGTCCGTATCAGACAAAATTGCAGAAGATGCCTCCGTTTCATTGCAGGTTCAACACACTATCCATTCTCTGCTCTGCCCTTTGGCTTATCTACTGCGCTCAGGGTCTTCACAAAATGCCTGGCACCAGTAATTGCATACTGCAGACAAAGAGGAATTCAAATATACCCATACCTGGACGACTGCCTTATTCAAGCAGAAAGCAAGGACATTCTTTTAAAGCATCTGGGATTTGTCAAACACCTTCTAAGTTGCCTAGGGCACACAGTAAACGAAAAGAAATCAAAACTAGTGCCCTCACAAAACATAATATTCCTGGGTGCCAGCTTGAATACAACGGCCCAGATGACTTATCTCATGCTAAACAAGCAACAACAGCTGACTCAATATTTCAAAATAATGGCAACAAAGACCCAACTCCCTGCAAAAAAAATTCTGCAGGCCTTGGGATTCATGGCATCTTGCATACTACTAAAACCATTTGCAAAACTGCATATGAGGAAATTACAATGGTACCTGAAAAGCGTATGGACTCAGCACAGCCACAGCTTGGAAATAATGATACCACTCATTCCCTGCCTTCAACAGGAGTTTCTATGGTGGGCACAGGCATGTCACCACAACAAGGGTCAGTCTTTCATCTTACCCACAGCCAGGCAAACTATGACAACAGATGCATCGGACTATGCCTGGGTAGCACACATGGCAGGACAGTGCATTCTGGGCAAATGGACTACAGATCAAAGGCATCTGCATATCAATCAAAAAGAAATGCTAGCAGTACAGCATGCCCTAACAGCTTTCAAGAACCTCTTACACCCAGGACAACTAATAATAAAGATGGACAACACCACAGTAATGTGGTACATAAACAAGCAAGGGGGCACACATTCCTACCCTCTATGCAGGCAAGCAATGACCTTGTGGAACACAGCACTGTCTTACAAGGTTCAATTACAAGCACAATTCCTGCCAGGAAAGAAAAATACTTTGGCAGACGACCTAAGCAGAAACATCATGGATCCACACGAGTGGAAACTAGATCCACAAGTATTTGCAATGATAGCTCAAAAATGGGGACGCCCACACATAGATCTGTTTGCCAGCCCCCAAAACTACCAACTTCAAAAATTTTGCACAAGGACATTACATCCACAAGCTTGGAAAGTGGACGTTAACAGTGTATGCCTTTTCTGCACTGCCTCTTCTAGCAAAGGTACTGCTGAAAGTCAGATTAGAGAGGCCACAAATGATACTCATTGCACGAGACTGGCCACGCCAGCATTGGTATCCAATTCTAAGGAACATGGCCCACAACCCACCATGGATTTTACCACAAATTCCTCACCTGCTCACCCAGCGAGACAATCAGATTCTACACAGCCAGCTCAAGGCTTTAAACCTGGCTGCATGGCAAATTACCTAAACAACCAGCCAACTCCTCTATCCAAAGCTGTTATGGATGTCATTCTGGAGGCCAGGAGGCCCAGCACCAGGAAAGCCTATTCAGGCAAATGGAAAAGAATTTGCGCCTGGAACCAGGCTAAAGGCCAAAATCCCCTTGATCCAAACATTCCTCAGATTCTACAATATTTAACTGAGATGTTGCACAAAGGACTTTCCTTTTCATCTATTAAGATCCACGCCTCAGCAATTTCAGCTCATTACAACACGGATCCTCCTTTATTCTCACATCCACTCCTAAGACTGTACCTCAGAGGGGCTAAGAACATAAGACCGCCCAGGAGAGCACCAACACCTACTTGGGATCTCAACTTTGTTCTGGAAAAGCTTACACTGCCGCCCTTTGAACCAGCATTTTCAGCTGATTTAAAATTTCTTTCATGGAAAACTGCCCTGCTACTAGCAATAACCTCAGCTAGAAGAGTCTCAGAGCTACAGGCACTAATGGCAGTGGAACCTTTCCTCATTTTTCATCAAGACAGAGTCTCTCTACGAACTAACCCTACCTTTATGTCAAAGGTGGTATGCAGTGTGGCCCTAAACCAAACCATTCATTTGCCCACCTTTTTCCCAAATCCCTAGAACAAAGGAGAAAGACTCCTGCACTCTTTGGACATTCACAGGCAATTACATTACTACTTGGATAAAACTAAGGCTTTCAGAAAATCTGAACAGCTCTTTGTAGCCTATGCTGCAGGATCACAAGGAAAAGCTATCTCAAAACAGACAATTTCTAAATGGATAGGGCATTGCATACATTTCTGCTACACGCATCATGGGAAACCGGTACCTTCTAACATTAGATCCCACTCCACCAGGGCTACAGCTACACCAGCAGCCTTTCTCAGGGGAGTGCCAACCAAGGATATTCTGGAAGCTGCAACTTGGAGTTCAGTGCACACCTTCACCAAACACTATCACTTACCCCTTTATTCTAAGACTAGAGCTGGTTTTGCCACTGCAGTTTTGCAGGGCCTACTAGCTCCTTCTAACCCTGTTTAACTCCACCACCCATCCTTAGCTTTGGGATTCAATCCAAGTGTGATGACTGCAGCAGGGTAACACGATGAACATAGTACAGTTTTGTACCTACCATAAATGTAGATGTTCGAGTGTTCACCCTGCTGCAGTCCAGGTTACCTTCCCTCCATCCCCTCTGAACTAGCTGAACGTATGTATGCCACTCTATCCTATACAACCTCTGTTGTGTATTTGCTTGTGCCTGAAGGTATTGTTTTATTTTTATATAGCTATATATATATATATATATATATATATATATATATATATATATATATATATATATATATATATATATATATATATATATATATATATATATATATATATATATATATATATATATATATATATATATATATATATATATATATATATATATATATATATATATATATATATATATGTTGCCTACCTATTGGGGGCACCTGACATCTGGGGCAAGAAAAACTGAAGAAAATGGCGTTGGATGCCTCTTATATACCCCTGGCGCACTGACGTCAGGGAAGAAGTGACAGCAACCGACGCCAGACCAAGACTTTGGAACTCAGGCCGACTGTGGGACCACCTGATGGCAGGATAACCCAAGTGTGATGACTGCAGCAGGGTGAACACTCGAACATCTACATTTATGGTAGGTACAAAACTGTACTTTGTAGAGCTTGGGAACCAGAGCGAGAACCCCCTTGGATTAGGTTGGGTGAAGGAAGGTACATTTCCATTTAGTGGACAGGTGTTTGAATAGTTGGATTTTGAAGTTTTCTGAGTTTAGTATGGTTCTTAGTATGGAGGGAAGGGAATTCTATTTTTTGCCTAGTGAGAAAGATATGATAAGTTGGCCAGCAGGACATTTAGTTTTATGGATAGTAATTAAATTCTGATTTTCAGACCTGAGAGCTCTGTTGGGTGTATAAGGGGGAAGGATGTTAGTTAGAGCGGGACATTATGTTGGGCGAAATATTAGTCTATGTTCAGTAGTTAGTTGGAAATAGTCTAGGTAGTTTGGGAGTTCAAGCCAATTCAGGGATTGTAGGGTTAGGCAGTGATGGGTGGTATCTTTAGATTTAGAGGCAAATTTAGAGATTTTGTTCTAGCAGTTTTCTAGTTTAGAGGTGATAGAGGAGGACAGGTTGGTTAGGAGAGGGGCTCTGTATAATAAGGAAGGAAGAAGATAAGTCGAGGCCAGAGTTTGCCTGGTAGAGTTGGAGAGAAAGCGATTATTCCTATACAGCATACTTAGCTGTTGGTGGGTTTTTTTAATATTTTGTTGAATATGAATATCAAACTTGAGGTGTTCATCTACAGTAATGCCATGTAGTTTGGCAGAGGGGTCTACGTCTATAGGTGAGTTGGTTTGACTATAGACTTTGAAGTTGTTTTATCATTGGAGAGGGTCTTTGTGGGAGGGAATAGTTTAATCTTTAATTTATTTGCATTGAGAGAGAAGTGGTTTTGGCACATCCAGTTTTCAGTTGTTGAGAAGGCAGTTTGGGTTTTAGTCAGCAATTCAGAGAGGTTTGAGGGAGAGCAGACTAAGGTTGAATTGTATGCGTATTGAATGATTTTAACATCAGGAATAGCAGTGTGAAAGTTATTGATGAAGATGTTAAAAAGCATTGGCCCAAGAATGGATCCTATTGGTATGCCAGTTGGAGTAGGTAGGAAGGAAGAGATGGAGTTCTTCCATTTGACTGCCTGTGATCTGTCTGATAGATAGCCGGAGAGCCAGGATAAAGCATTATGTGAGAGATTAAGGTTTGAGAGTTGACAGAGAAGGTGCTTGTGGGAAACAGTATCAAAGGTTTAGACAGCTCAAGTAAAACAGTAGAAACTAAGTGGCCTGAATCTCGGGCTTGATTGACAGTTTCTAGGAAAGAGAGTAGAGTGGTTATTGTGCTGTGGCCTGGATGGAAGCCATGCTGGGTAGGAGTGAGAAGATTGTTTTGGGTCAGGAAAGGCATAAGTTGGAGGTGGATGCATTTATCTAGGATTTTGGAGATTGGTGAGAGCAAAGCAATGGGGCAAACGTTTGAGATGCTGGTATTTTTGCCTCCTTTATGAAGAGGAAGAATATAAGCTGAGCGCCAGAGTTTGGGGACGTATGATTCTTTTATGGATCGGTTGATAATGATGCTGATTGGGAGTGCAATGCCATCAGCAGCACATTTTAAGAAGGAAGAGGGAATATTGTCGGGAGCGTTAGAGCAAGGTTTAAGTTTGGACAAAAGTTTTTTTATAAAGTTAGTGGAGATGGGTTTGAGTTCAAACAGATGAGGTGAGTTAGAAGGGGGAGAGAGTAGAACAGTTGGGTTATTATTGGGAAATGTCTTGGTGAGCGTAGTAGTAGTATCTATGAAAAATGAGTTAAATTCAGAGCCTAGTTCGAGATCAGATTTACTTGGGTCAGGACAGGGATTATTCTTGGAGCCTGGATTGAGGAGTGAGTTTACCGAGTTCCAGAATTTTTGGGGGGTTTTATTGTTATTGGACTGAAGTTTGATATAGTAGGATTTTTTGTTTTTGGTGATTAGTCGTTTTGCATGGTTGCAGAGCTGTTTGTATTGGAGTAAGGTATTGTCCAGTTTATTGTTTTGTAAAGCTTCCATAGTTTGTCTCTGTGGTGCATAATCTGTTTTTGGCTCTTTGGATAGCCAAGGAGCAGTTTTAGTTTTTATCCTTTTGTTTCTTAGTGGGGCTAGTGAGTTTAAAGTATCAAGGAAGACAGAGTTGAAATATTCTATAGCCTTGTCAAGAGGAAGGATGTTTAGAATTTGCCAGTTCATTTGTTTGAAAGTATTTGAGAAAGTAGTTGGGTTGAAGCTACTGAGGTTACGAGTTTGAATATACTGATGCTGGTGTGAGGAGGAACTAGTTGAGTGATGCATGAAGGCTGGGAGGTGGTCACTAAAGGTATCAGGAATTGTGCCAGAATTGGTTATTTTATTTGGATCTGAGACTAGGATCCAATCTGTCGTGGATCCGGTAGGGTTTATTTTGTTAGGTCGAGTGATGGAGAAGATTATTTGAATGAAGTTATAGAGGTTAATGGGTAGGGAGGGAGAGGGGCAATTGATTTTATTCCAGTCAATATTTACATCACCAAGGATATAAGTTTCATAGTTAATTTCAGTAGAGGCCCATAGGAGAATATTTTCGAGTGTAGAGATATTGTTACCAGGTGAGATATATAGGGCAATGATGCAGATATTTTTATGTTTGTTTAGTTTTAGAATTCCAGCAGTTAGTTCAGTGTTCTGGAATTGAGAAATTGGAATTTGGGGGGGAATTAAGGTAAGAAGGTTGGAGTAGACTAGGGCAGTGCCTCCACCTTTTTTATTTAGTCGGTCATTTCTGAGACAATGAAATCCTGGGGGCAGAATCTCAGAGTCGGAGATAAAGGGCTTGAGCCAGGTTTCAGAGATGGCTAAGATATCTGGTTGGTTATGGCTTAACCAAGCTTGAAATTGGTGTACTTTGTTATTTAGACTTTGTGCATTAATTGTAAAAATCTTTAGGGTGTTGAGATAGGAGGAAGAGGGTAAGGGATGAGTGATGTTAATAAAGGATGTGGACCAGGGTTAGGATGGATTCACCAGCTTTGACTAGGTTGTTGAAGGAGATATCCTTTAGCCATATTGGTCTGCCAGGCAAGAATTTTGGTAGATTGTAGATTGGAGCAATTGACAGTATTTTGACTTTAGAGGAGAAGAGTTTAGGGTGGAATAGGTGCAGAGGGTTGGGCTGAATGAGAGAAGAGGAGATAAAGTGGAAATGGGAGTAAGAGTGAGGGGGAAGGTGGGTTTGTATGGTAGTTGTCTTTGTAGGTGGTATTGGACAAGCGTAGGTGGAATATGAGGTAGCATAGTATAAGGGAAGTAGGAACAGAAAGAGGAGGCTGGGGGACTGGAGGGTGTGATAACTTGAGGAGAGCATGTTGGAGCAAAGAGAGAGTTGTATGAGTGGGTAGGAAAATAGAGAAGGCTATGAAGAACAAAGGGTTTAAAAAGTGATGGAGGTATTCTAGCTTCATAGATAGGTACTAGGCTATTGGCCCTAGGGTTTATATAAGCCTAGTCAAAAATGTACCCTGGCTTTTGTCATCCAAGAAAATTATTTTCCTTTGCCCCTGTTGAGCAGAGCCACAGAAGTGATCCCTGGGGTGAATTCCCTATTTCCCATCCAATCATCAATTTTTTTCTTGAAGAGTACTAATGAGGAGCTCTATTTGACATAGGTAGTCTGTTCCAGAGTATGGGAAGTCTCCGGGACAGGAATCTATCCCTCCAGCATGTTCTGTTTATTGTGGTGACAAGGTTCAGGTCCCTAGAACGTGTAGCTCAGAGGGATTGGGATTTCTTTACGTGGAACATGTCCAACAGCTCTGGGTTTGACATAGCTTTGTATGTTAGGCAGAGATTGCCTCTGAGTAGGCGATATGCGACGGAGTAAAGCTTGAGTTTTTTGAGACGGTCTGCATAGGGCATCTGTTTGAGGCCAGTAATCCTCTTTGTGAGGTATTTCTGTGGCCTTTCCAGTTGGTGTAGATGTCTTGTGAGGTACATACCAAAAGAGGCGTTGTACTCTATAATGGGTCTAATGAGTGATGAGTAGAGGGGAACAATGACCTCTTTTTTTCTGGATGAGAAACCTTTTGTGATGATTTGAGCCATGTAGAAGGATTTCCTGACCACTGTGGCGATGTGATTATCAAAGGAGAGACTACTGTCCACCTGTGTCCCAAGGTCTCTTATCACATTTTCGGCGTTAAGTAGACTACCAGCTATGTGGTAGTTCATGGGTGCAGAGTTTTTACCAAAGGGGATGACAGTACACTTTTTGGCATTGAGCTTGAGGCCATGGCTTTGACACCAGGCATCTATCTCAGTGAAGCCCTTTTGTAGTATGTCCGCATCATTAGGAGTTTCGATTATGGCTTCTAGTTTGCAGTCATCAGCAAACTTTGTTAGCCAAAGACTTTCTGTATTAGCCTGTACTTCAGAGAAGTAGATACCAAACAGGAGAGAACCCAGGACTGAACCCTGGTACTCCACTTATCACTGGTCTGAAGTCAGATTTGGAGTCTGCTACTTTCACAGTGTAAGTTCTGTCCGTGAGCCACTTGGCAACCCATCTTGTGACATGGAGATTTATACCTAGTTTAGTGAGCTTATCTATAATTCCAGAGTGGGGGATGGTGTTGAAAGCCTTGGCGAGATCTAGATAAGCTGGTTGAACAACCTACCCTCATCTATGGCTTTGGTGACTGCTTCAAAGAAGTCATTCAGGTTTAGGAGACATGATCTGCCTTTTACAAATCCGAACTGGGTAGGGTCCAGAGTTTGGAGATTACCAATGTCTTTGTTTATGAGTTCCATGATGATACGTTCCATGGCCTTGCAGACGAGGCTCGTCAGGCTAATGGGGCGGTAGTTCCCGGGGTCCGTCGTGGCTTCCCCTTTGTGGAGTGGGATAACCATCGCGGTGCACCATTCAATGGACAAAAAGCCTGAGGTGAGGCTATGATTGAACATGGTACTTAGGTAGGGTGCCAGTTCATTCTGTAGTTCGTGTAGAACGCAGCCTGAGATATTGTCAGGTCCCATGGATGCTGTGTTCTTGGCTTTGGAGAGTGTGTTTTTTTACCTGTGCAGTCGTGATTACAGGAACTTTGCATTTTTCCAGTATAGAGATGGGCCCTCTAGGGGGTGGGGGGGTGGGGTAAAGTTAGCACTGAACCTATCTGCCAGGATGTTGGCAATATCAGTTGGTTCTGTATATTTAGTGCATTGTGCTGTAACTCAGAGCAGATCTGAGTGTTGCCATTGAGATTCTTGACATAGCTATAGAATGCTTTGTGGTTGTTTTTAGAGACAGTGGCAATTTTGTTTTTGTAACTAGCTTTGGAGGATTTTACGAGGGATCTCAGTTTTTTACTGAGGTTGACCAGGGAGTTCCTCCAGTCATGGGATTTTACTCTTTCGTGCAACAGTTTCTTTCTTCTGTTGTAGAGTTGTTTATGGCAGAGGAGCACCATATTGGCTTCCTTTTTTTGGAGGATAGCATCTTGGTTCTATTAGGGATAGCGTGATCCATGCACTCATGTAAGTGCTTATAAAGTGCATTTGTGTAGGATTCAGCAGTCGTACCTCTATTGTCCATCTGCATGGGTGTCATGAAGTTTGCCACTTCTGTCTTAAAGAGAGTGAAGTTGGCTTTGGAGAAGTTTTTTATGGTGGTTTCCATTATTGGGGGTGGGGGCGTGATGTGGATGTCTAGGGTGATTAGCTTGTGGTCAGATCTGACCAAAGAGGAATTGACCTCTGGTGCGGAACACCGGTTGCCCATGTTGGTAATGACCAGGTCTATGATATTGCTGCCCCTGGTGGGGGTGTGAATAAGTTGATCCAAGGCATTGGAATTTATGAATTCCAGAAAACGTTGAGCAAAAGAGTTGGTGCATGAGTAGTTTTCCCAGTTAATGGTGGGATAGTTGAACTCGCCCATTATTAGGGTGTTGGGTTGTACCCTAATACTTTCCAGTGTATCAAGAAATGAGGAGTGGGAATCCTGGAGCATGGTGGGGGGTCTGTAGCAAGCTACAGTTTGGATTGCGGTCTTGCCCAGAGTTAGTTGCACTTGGATAATCTCAGATGCATTATGCTGTGCAGCTAGCCTGGAGGTGTGGATATCCTTAATGAATATGGACACGCCTCCACCTTTAGTGCTTTGTTCCGGGTTAGGTGGCTGAAAGGTGTAGTATGAATTATAGCTTGGTAATGCAGGGGTGCTCTCTGGAGCTTTGTACCAGGTCTCTGTCACTACACAGATGTCGATGTTCTCCATTTTAAGGAGTGCCTCGAGTGAGTGCATTTTGAGGTTTAGACTTCTAGCATTGAGTAGCATTACCCTCAGATGTTGCTTGCTTGTACCTTTTACGGTGGTGAATTTGTCATTTGAACCTTGCCTAAAAAAGGCACTATAGGGGTGGCAAGAGCCTTAGCCAGTATCCGGAATCCCAAGGGTGACAGGTGCAGGCCATCTCTGGCAAAGCATCGTGGTCTGTTGATCATGTTGTCCCAGGCAGACAAATACTGGATCCCTGTAGAATGACACCAGAAGCTTATCCAATTGTTGAAGTCAATCATTTTGCCCTTGTACTGTGGTATCATTCTGGGTGATGGCAGGATGCTACTCAGGGCTAGGGTCATACCTGCCTGGGCTACAAGATCGGAGAGCTCCTCCATGTCTCTTTTCATGTAGTCCAGCGAGGTATGTCTCAGGTCATTCACACCAATATGTACAATAACAGTGTCATATTTGTACTTGTTGTGGAGTGACCTGAGTGCGTGCTTTATGTGGTGGATCCTGGCACCTGACAGGCAGCTGACAGTAACTTTCTCCTTGTTTAGCCTGGTGGGTGGAACATCAGTGTGCCTGACTATAAAGTCACCTATGACTAGAGTGTTGGGTACGTTGTTATGCCTTATGGGCTGTGGTTGAGTGGCACACTGAGTTTGTGGGCTATGTGTCATTTTCTAGAGATTTAAGGAAAGAGGAGGGGACTATAATTATTGGGTGGAGTACAGATTACAGAGTTTAAGAAGGATGGCTATAGGTGGGAAGAGTAATGAGGGGGAAGCTGGTATTGGGTAATTAGGCTGAGAGGGTGGGGTAAGATAGGAATCAAGCTAGGAGTACTGGGGACGGATGGGAATTGGGGGCAAAGTACGGGAGTGGAGTGAGCCTGTAGGGCGAACGGAGTGGGAAAAAACACTAGAGGTGAGTATGGCAGAAAAAGTATCAGCAAAGAGCAGTTTAGAGGCTGGAGTTGGAAGGTATGAGCTAAATATTTCCAGCCAGAAAAAGAAGGCTACCTTTACAGAGGGTGGTTTAGCAGGGGGTGAAGATATTTACAGTCTAAGGGTATTAACTCATAACCAACTGTTTGTGAAAAAATAAAACTTGTTGGGATTATAAAGAAAATCTAGGATTTATATTGGTAGATGCTGCCACCTTATGGTAGAAGGAGATAGCAAACAGCAGGGATAGTTGGACCAGTCTTAGGTTTAAATATATTCTAGGGTAGTGATAACAGGAGGGGGAGAGGGCAAACGGTCTGCGGTAGGCTGCTAGAACGCACACACGGGAGGGCAGATTAACTCTATAGATAGTACATCAAGTCTGCATTTAATTAGTGTTAAGCAACATACATTTACACAATCTTTTTGGAGGGGGGTCTTCTCAGTAGTATTTTTCTAAGTAACAGGCAAGCTGGCCAATTCAGGGTATCATCAGGTGATGGCTGGAGGTATTCCTTTTGCGTTTAAAGCAGGGAGGGAGCACCCGTGATGGATTACTGTAGAGGAGAGGGAGACAACACTGAGTTAGTTAATATTGCATATGTAGAGGGGAAAGGTAGAATGTAAGGGATGTTTAGAGAAGAAGGGAGGGTGTAACAAAGCACAGTAGTAGAGAGAGGCTATGGTTAGATGAGGCTAGAGCAGGTATGTAGAGGAAGATTAGGTTTAGGGGATTAACAATGGAAAGCAGCAGACATTATGCTATGAACAATACAAGTTAGGCAATATAGGCTCTATTAAATAGAACAAAACATTCATTCAGCAGTTCAGCATGCTGTCAGTGACCCTAGTCTGTTTGAGAGGACAGGGTTATACAGCAGTAGAGCCAAATATAAGCAGCAGAAAGCAAGGGGTAAATGATAAAGTAATACTATAAAATCTCTAAACAGTGCAATATATAGTGCTCAACAGACTAACACAGTAAACTATGATATGTTCATGCGGTGCAGTAAATTGTGCTGAACAGTTTTCAAAACAGTTTTCAGAACAATATAAAAGCCATGTGGTGCCCGTATAGAGACAAACGTAAAAGAAAAATAGCTGCTAGTAGGACCATTGCTCCACCTTGAAAAAGAAATAAAGGCCTTCAACGATATATGTTCATTGGCGTCCTTTTAATAGGACATCTGGAGAGGAGACTTGGCCAGCAAAGTGCAACAGTGCGAGCCCTGTATACTCAGACTAAAGTAATGCAGCTGGCTACAACATAAAGAGAGACCCACTCATCCCAAAAAGCAGCTTACAGCTGCTAAGCCTGTAATTAACCTAAGCAAAGGGCAAATGACACAGTACAAAGCAAGCAAACAGTACAGTATATAGGGCCAAACGGTTCCCAAAACAGTGTAGAAGCTATGCGGAGCCCTTATAGTTACAAATGGAAAGAAAAATGGCTAGTAAACCTGATTTAAGTGGAAGACTTGAAGGGGGATATTTATTCCACCTTAAGAGGTTATCCGGCATTCAGCGATGCACTTTGGTTGGTGTCCTTTTAACAGGACATCATTACACCAGGTTTCTGGTCATGACAAGTCAGCAGTATTTAATCAAACCCCTTGTACCCATACAAAATTAATGCAGCATTTGTCAGCATAGAAAAGAGCTCCACTCGTCCCAAAAGCAGCTTGCAGAGGTCAGAAATACATGTAGGTCACAGATAAATGAAGCCGTCAGCATGAGACCAACAATAACCATACATCACAGTTACAAACATTGCATAGCCATCAGCACAAGGCCATCTATAACGCTAAAACACAGTTACAAGTAAAAACGCGGAGTTTAGCACAATAGTTGCTTAGAGGCTTGCAAATGATAGATATGCTGAAAAGACCTACTGGGAGGTGAAAACAAGCAGCCTAAACAGCAGGACCAGCACAGAGGAGCTGTGGATGCTCAGGACAGGATTTAAAAATGGCACCACAGTCTGTGGGAGATATAAGTAAACTCCAGGAGGAAACTAGCTATGGGGAGGGGATAGGTGGAGGAAAGGTGGTTGGATAAAAAGTAAAGTATGTTTTTAAATCTGTTTTTTCTAAATAATTATAAGTTTAGGTTTTGTATATATTTTATTTTCATGCTGTATTTGTATGTCATCTTGTCGTGTTTAGTATTTTGAGTATACTATACGATTGAGCGAAATAGGTGGTGGGGCTCTTTAATTGTATAGAGACTTTCTCATAGGCTTGGTTATCACATGATTTTTAAATGTCCTATGTAACCTATAATGTTTTAATTAATCTTTATCTGATGAAGTTTTAATTCTAAAACAAAAACATTTCTGTGATTTATTTCTGTCAATAAATTAATTTCATGGTGCGGGATTCTGCAGTAGTGTTCCTTTAGTGGATTATATAGACTGTTTTTGTTTATGTTTGTTTTTTAGTAGTAAACAAGTTGGTAATAACCAAGTGCTTCCTGGGCCATGGTCTTTGAGGAATAAACAGTGCTGCTCCTACATCACTATCTCCCCCTGGTTTTCTTTTTATTGGCCGAGTGGTGGCATCATAGGAGAATGCATGTTTGATTATATTTTCTATAGCTAAAATATTAGATATTATTTCTCTAATGTGTTTTAAAGTGTGACAATTGGGGAGAGACGAGCCAAGGCTGACAGCCTAGTCAAATAGAATTTGATATATAATTCTGGCATTTGTAAATAAATGTAAAAATACAGGCATGTTTTCTTGAGTGTAAATGAATACTGTGAAATGTGAAACTGCAAAATATGTGACAACATTGCACTGTACTGGCCCAGTGAAGCATGTTGTGACCCTTTCATGTTAGAATTCAGCTCCAGTGAGTCTGGATGAAGGTTTCATGCCCATTGTTTAAGGCTAAAGTTAAGGGCCAGAATTTACATGTGGAAGGTGCTATATTGATCTGGTTTCTGCTAGAGTGTATATGTGAAATGCCTTGTATTGTTGTAGTTTCCTGAGCAGGTGTTTACTTGCTAAATAATGCAGTTTGTGGCCTGAGAAAAACCTAAGTGTCAAAATTATGTAATTTGGGATGGCCTCAGCAGAGCTGTTGGTTAGTGTTTAAAAACTATTGTTCAGTGAGAGACTGTGAGCATTTTGATCTTGATATTAAACTTATCAGCACTCTGCCTTAGGCTCACATGTAAGTTTTAGCACTGTGATTTCTTGTAGGAATAGTTAAAGCTAGTAAAGATTAATTAGGTATTTTTCTTTGAAATCAGACATGTCCTACTGTATAATTTTACGTTTCTGTGTGATCTCTGAACTCTTAGATATATCTGTGGTGTAGTAGTTTTGTCTTGTGTTTTAATTAATTATTATTAAATATTTTTAATATCTTATACCTGTGGCTGGTTTATGTAGAGATAAATTTTGCTTTAGAGTACATTATATATTTATAGAGTTTACTGTCTAAGCCCTTCCAATAAGCCTAGACTGAATAGTCACATTACCATTGGATAATAATATTGCACAGTAATAGTTGGACACCATTTTAGGGTCTGGGTAAAGGGGCACAGCTGGAGAATCTGTCAGCCTTTCCCAGGAGTGTATGTGAAGTTGTATAAATACTTATCTCAAAGTGTGTGTGTGTGTGTGTGTGTGTGTGTGTGTGTGTGTGTGTGTGTGTGTGTGTGTGTGTGTGTGTGTGTGTGTGTGTGTGTGTGTGTGTGTGTGTTGTGCAGCTACTTGGGCAGGGACACGAACCACTGGTTGGACAGAGAGGGCACTGGAGGTTTTAGCTTGCCCAACTAGGCTGAGACCTGGACCCTATAGCTGTGCCAGTGGGGAGTCTTATTGGACACCTGGTGAGCAAGGGAGCAACCAGCCCCAGACTGACTGTGATCTCTGTGTGCACTTAAGGGAAATTGTACTGTACTGTGTATATTAGTTATCCTTTCCTCTCTTTTCTGAGACAACCTCCCTGGTGTTAGTGGTGAGGATTGAGGCTCCTTAATTGCTGGGCAAGGACACGGTCGTCACAAGCGGTGGCAGTGGTGGGATCTTCTTCACTTACTAATTGGCTTGTAGTAGTGTGGATAGAGCGAATTCCTGTAGCTTATGTACACTGATCTCTAAAAGTGTTTCGTACTCTAAAACAGCCACGCAGTGTATACTCAGAGTTCAGATCACAATTGTTTTATTTCTTTTGTTAGCTTAGTGTTAGCCAGGGTGAGCAGGCAGCATATCAGCAGAAGAGTATGGAAAGCTGACAAGGAGCCAGCTGGCGGAGATATGCCAGGCTAGGGGACTGCTGCATGGAAACCTGACTAAAGCAGACCTTATTACAGCCTTGGTTACAGCTGCATCAGAAAACAGCAGCCTGGAGGACAATCAGACTGACAGTGGAGATACAATATCCTCAGAGACTGGTCAGCTCAACCTTTCTGCAGTTGACTTAAAAATCCAGCTGGAGTTAAACAGACTTGAGTTGGAGGCCAGGCGTATGGAACTAGAAGCAGCTGAGAGAATGAGGAGCTTAAAAGCTGAAGAACATGAACAGCAGAGGAGGCATAAGAGGGAAATGCTGACTCTTTGCCAGAGTCATGGAGGTAACAGGGAAGGGAGTAACCGGACCCCAGAAGCACAAAAGGTTAGTAAATTCCTTCCACAGTTTAAAGAGAGGGATAGTTTTGGTAGCTTCATTCATATGTTTGAGTGGGTATGTAAACAGTATGAAGTTGACTAAGGGCTCTGGGTACGGTTCCTGACCCCCTTGCTCCATGGTAAAGCTGTAACTTCTTTAGCAAAAATGCATGACACTGACTGTTTTCATTATACTGCTGTAAAAAGACATGTGTTGGAATGTTTTAAGCTAACACCTGAAATGTATAGGAAAAGGTTTCATGAGCATAGATGCAAGGCAGATGAAAATGTATGTGAATATGTTGCTGAACTGAGCACTTCTTTTTCATAGCTGGGTGAGTGGATGTCAGGTCACCACTTTTTGAAGGGCTGGCAGACCTTTTGGTAAGGGAACAAGCCCTTAGCACTTTGCCTGAGTACATGAGGATCTGACAGGCATTTTTCGTTGTACTCTAATCAGTACTCAGATTGCAGAACAACTGATGTTGTCTATTTTTGTTTTTGTCAACAATGCCATGCCTATTATGTAGGCAAAATGAAAAGAATGTTGAAAGATCGTATTTTAGAGCATGTGAGAGATATTACCAACTGTAAACAGTCTAGTGCTTTGGCCTGTCACGTTATGTCTAATGATCGCTCACATTCTTTTAAATTCTTGGTTTTGCAACATATTTATATGAACCCTAGGGGTGGTGACATAGAGAATATAACAGAGGGGTATGAGCAAAAATGGATATTGAAGCTTAATGCTGAGAAGTTTCCTGGATTGAATGCTGCAACTACCTTGGTCCCCTTTTTAAAGGCTCGACCACTTATGCACTGATTTTAAGATCTTTTAGCAGACATTTTAGTTGTTATAGGCTTTCATATGTCTTACTTTTTTATATTGTCTTTGTTTTAATTTATATGTGTATGTATATGGTCTTCTACACTATATATAGTGTGTTTATATATGTTTTAGTTTTTCAGTAAGTGTGTGTTACATAATATGTATAGTACTCTCATTGTAGGATTCACTGTGGTAAGCCTTCCTTAATTATTGATTCTGTACAGCTTGCTAGCTTTAATTAGTCAATTGAGTAATGGATGTTTGACTATTTAAATAGAGTGTTAGCTTTTTACTGTTGTCTGATGAAGCAACTTTATGTTGTGAAAGCGGTCACCATTTTCTGTTTTTTGTTTTTGTCTACCAATAAACGTTTATAGTGTGTTAGCTCGGTGTATTTTCTTCTATTTTGTCTGTTTTTTTCTGCACCTTGCTTTTACCCACAACCGTTTTTGTTTTTACATTACATGAGGATCTGATTAGCTGATAGACAGTGTGCTACTTCAGAGGAGATGGGGAAGAAGGGAGACCTATACCTAGCAAGCAGGGCAGCCCTGCACAGGAAAGGGACCCCCCAGTACTGCTCATGGGACTAAAGGAACCCATGGTGGGCAGCACAGACTGCCCCAACAGAATCCGTCAGTAGCAGGGGAAGTCACTAGTCCAGGTACACATCCAGGAGCTAGGGTTAAATGTTTTGAATGCAACCAGTGGAGCCATGTGGCATACAGATGTCCACGGAGGCAAGGTGGGAAACCAAAGGTGAGGGAGCCAGTAAGTGGGAAAGACAAAATGCCAACAGTTGGTTGTCCTGAGACAACAGGGGTATGGAACTACCATCCTGCAGATGTCCTGAGAGGGAAGGATTTGGATGAGGCAGTACTATGTACTTATGCAGTTACATGCAGTGAGGCTAGGAGACAAGCATGTGGGTCTGGTAACCTGGGGAAACCCAGACAGACTGCACACTTGCAGCCAGGACTGCTGAGGTGGTTACTTCAGGGAGGGAGCTGCTCTGTAACAGTGAGACTGAATGTGAGCCACAGCTGCTTGTGGGTACTAATATTCTCTTGGACAGGGTAACTGCAAAGGTAGAGCTGGGTAGTAGTACCCAGGCTGACAGTGAGGCATCTCTGTCAGAGGATGCCAGATTTCCTGTGGAAGTGGAGCTGGGAAGGGTTACAAGGAGAGAGCTGAGAAAGACTCAGCTCTCAGACCCTACATTGCAAGGCCTGAGGCAGGTAGCTAGGGAGGCACCTGATTCTCAAGGGAACGGGGAATCTGTATACTGGAACAAAGGGTTACTGTACAGAGAGTGGACCCCTGAGGGAGGGCTAGAAGGTGAGAGAGTACAGCAGTTGGTAGTGCCTAGAGCTTAGCGTCTGGCGCTTCTAGCCATAGCCCATGATATTCCCTTTGCAGGTCATATGGGCATAAAATGTACAAAGAGGCATATTATGCAAAACTTCTATTGACCTGTAACCCTTTGATGCCTTTGCCTTTGATTGAGGAGCCATTTTAGAGGGTAGTTATGGATGTTGTGGGTCCTCTGAGTACCCCAAGTTCCACAGGGAAAAAGTATATCCTAGTGGTAGTGGATTATGCTACATGATACCCTGAGGCAGTGGCTTTGTCCTCCATTGAGGCCGAGAAGGTGGCAAATGCTTTGCTAGAGATTTTCAGCAGGGTAGGTTTCCCAAAGGAAATACTGTCTGACAGAGGTGCCAATTTTATGTCAGACCTGCTGGCTTGTCTGTGGAAGTCCTGTTGGGTGAAGCACATGAAGACCACCCCTTACCATCCCCAGACTTATGGTCTTGTTGAGAGGTTAAACTCTACAATCAAGTCCATGCTACGGGCATTTGCAGATCAGTTTAAGAGGGAGTGGGACACATTTTTGCCCCATCTGTTGTTTGCTTACAGAGAGGTTCCCCAGGAATCCACATTTTTTTCACCCTTTGAGTTGCTGTATGGGCATAGGGTGAGGGGACCTCTAGATTTAATTTGAGATGAGTGGGAAGGTGAGTGTGAGTCTCGCAAGGAATCTGTTGTGGCATATGTCCTGAACCCCAGGACAAGGCTCAGGGAACTCATGGGCCTGGCCCAGGAGAACCTGGCAGAAGCCCAACAACAAAAAAGGTGTGGTATGACAGGAATGCTTGAGTTAGAGAGTATGCTGTAGGGCAGCAGGTGATGGTTCTCATTCCTGTCAGACACAACAAGCTGCAAGCAGCTTGGGAGAGACCCTACAAGGTGGTAAGAAAGGTAAGTGATGTTAACTACATGGTGGAAGTGCTAGGCAGACAGCAGGGGCACAAATTGTACTAGGTTAACATGATGAAACCTTACCATGATAGGGAGGCCCTTGTGCTGAGCATTTGCAGTGGATTGCAGGAGGAGTCTGAGGGAGATCTGGGGACTGATCTCCTCAGTGAGGCTCGGGCTGACACCTCGGTGGGAGGGGTAGCAATGTCCCAGCAGCTATCTCCTACCCAGGTTCGAGAAATCTGAGCAGTGTTGCAGGAGTTTGGGGGCATGTTCACCGGGAAACCAGGGAGCACCCACCTGGTGCAGCACCAGGTGGATACAGGACCCCAAAGGCCTATCAGGCAGGCCCCTTATAGGGTGTCTGAGAGAGTCAAACAGACTCTGAGGGAGGAGGTACAGGAGATGTTGGAATTAGGGGTGATTCAAGAGTCCAACATTCCCTGGGCCTCACCAGTGGTGTTGGTGCCAAAGAAGGATGGCAGCAACATGTTCTGTGTGGATTACAGGGAATTAAATAGTCACAAAGAAGCAGATGCTTACCCCATGCTTAGGACAGATGAGGCCCTAGAGCAGCTGGGTGGGCCTAAGCATCTTACAACCATTGATCTTGCTAAGGGTTACTGGCAGGTGACTTTGACTCCCAGTGCTAGAGAGAAGTCAGTCTTTGTGACTCCTTTTGGCTTGTATGAATTTACAAAGATGCCCTTTGGGATGAATAATGCCTCAGCAACTTTCCAGAGGCTGGTAGATCATATCTTAGCAGGAGCAGGAGGGTTTGCCCTTGCTTACATGGATTATATTGCTATCTACAGTCATTCCTGGCAAGAGCACCTTCAGCATGTCAGGGAGGTGCTGGACAGACTACAGAGGGCAGGTTTGACTATTAAACTGAGCAAATGTCAGGTGGGTATGGCAGAGGTCTCCTACCTAGGACATAGAGTGGGGAGAGGTAAGATAAGGCCAGAACCTGCCAAAGTGGAAGTCATACAGGCATGGCCTGCACCTATTACCAAAAAGCAGGTGAGGACATTCTTAGGGACAGAAGGGTACTACAGATAGTTCGTTCTCAATTATAGTACCATAGCTGCTCCCCTCACAGACCTGACAAGGAAGAATAGGCCAGATAAGTTAGTCTGGACCCCAACATGTGAGCAGGCATTTCAGAAGCTTAAGGAAGCTTTGGGAGGGCCCCCTGTGTTAACCAATCCAGACTACAGCAAAGACTTTGTTGTGCAGGTGGATGCTTCAAACTGTGGGGTGGGTGCTGTACTTAGCCACATTTCTTCAGAGGGAGAAGAGCACCCAGTGGTTTATCTCAGTCATAGGCTCCAACCCAGGGGGGAATGCTATTTTGCGGTAGAAAAGGAATGTCTGCCCATAGTGTGGGCACTACAAAAACTTCAGCCTTATCTGTATGGAAGAAAATTCACTGTGATGATAGATCACAACCCTCTAACATGGTTAAACAGAGCCAGTCAGCAAAATGCCAAGTTGCTAAGATGGATTCTGAGGTTGCAAGCATATGATATGTCAGTGCAGCACCGCAGTGGGAGGAGCGATCCCAATGCAGATGGGCTCTCAAGACGGGGAATGGGGTGAGGTACAGCCAGATAGACCTGACACTCTCAAGCGATGTTTCTCAAGGGGCAGTTGAAAAACTTGCTTGAGTTCCCCTGGGGGGGGCGATGTGATGATTGAGGAGAGATGGGCGAAGGCTGCCAGCCTAGTCAAATAGAATTTGATATATAATTCTGGCATTTGTAAGTAAATGTAAAAGTACAGGCATGTTTTCTTGAGTGTAAAAGAATACTGTGAAATGTGGAACTGCAAAATATATGACAATATTGCACTCTACTGGCCCAGTGAAACATGTTGTGACCCTTTCATGTTAGAATTTGGTTCCAGTGAGTCTGGATAAAGGTTTCATGCCCATTGTTTAAGGCTAAAGTTAAGGGCCAAAATTTACATGTGGAAGGTGCTTTATTGCTCTGGTTTCTGCTAGAGTGTATATGTGAAATGCCTTGTATTGTTGTAGTTTTCTGAGCAGGTGGTATCTTGCTAAATATTGCAGTTTGCTGCCTGAGAAAATCTAAGTGTCAAAATGATGTCATTTGGGAGGGCCTCAGCAGAGCTGTTGGTTAGTGTTTAAAAACTATTGCTCAGTGAGAGACTGTGAGCATTTTGATCTTGATATCCACCTTATCAGCACTCTGCCTTATGCTCACATGTAAGTTTTAGCACTGTGATTTCTTTTAGGAATAGCTAAAGCCAGTAAACATTAATTAGGTATTTGTCTTTGAAATCAGACCTGTCCTACTGTATTATTTTAAGTTTCTGTGTGATCTCTGAACTCTTAGCTATTTCTGTGATGTAGTAGTTTTGTGTTTTAAGTATTTATTATTAAATATTTTTGAAACCTTCTACCTGTGGCTGGTTCATGTAGAGATAAATTATGCTTTAGAGTACATATTTATAGAGTTTACTGTCTAAGCCCTTCCAATAAGCATAGACTGAGTAGTCATATTACCATTGGATAATGATATTGCACAGTAATAATTACACACCCTTTTAAGGGCCTTTTAGTAGTGGATATTATTAGCTGGGTGGTGGCAGGGATTACTACGTAATGGTCTGGGTAAAGGGGCACAGCTGGAGAATATGTGTCAGCCTTTCCCAGGAGTGTCTGTGAAGTTGTATAAATACTTATCTCAAAGTGTGTTTGTGTTGTGTTAGCTAATTGGGCAGGGACACAAAGCACTGGTTGGACAGAGAGGGTGCTGGAGGTTTTAGCTTGCCCAGCTAGGCTGAGACCTGGACCCTATAGCTGTGCCAGTGGGGAGTGTTATTGGAGACCTGGAGAGCAAGGGAGCAACCAGCCCCAGACTGACTGTGATCTCTGTGTGCACTTAAGGGAAATTGTACTTTACTGTGTGTATTAGTTATACTTTCCTCTCTTCTCAGAGATGACTTCCCTGGTGTTAGTGGTGAGAATTGAGGCTCCTTGATTGCAGGGCCAGGTCATGGTCAACACATGAAGCTACTTGACTCAAATGCATATTGGGATACATAATTCAGAACAAGCATCAGCAGAGCATTGGAGGACTCTGACAATGTGGATTTATTTAATTAGTTGACATTGTGGAGGCAGGAGCAGGATGCATCAGGTTTTCTTATGTATAAAGTATAAAGCAGACTAGGGTGCTGGTTGGAAAATAAAATAGTACCATTGATCTGGTCAAGAACAGCAGATAGCACGCTCAAGTTTTCTTTACTTAGAGTTATCATTGTACAACGTGGTGTAAATCATGGTAATTTTCTGTTAAATTTGAGCTTTACTAATTGTGGTGTAAGACTTTTATTGTAACTTGGTTTTGCTTCGAAGATTATCTGTTCTGAATGATTTCATATGAATGTGCAAGTGGTTCCCATGATGCTTTGCATTGTTTTGGTATATGTAGATGTACTGTTCTTTTTTTAGGTTTTGGAATAATTTTAAGTCTACTTTTGACGTATTGTGGTAACCTTCTGCCTTCTGGTTCATTTGCAGAGCTCCGGTGTTACAGGATCTGTGGAAGACATTGAATCAGGTCAGCATTTCAGCAACATTTTCATGTTAATGTATTGGAAAGTGAAGTAAAAGATCTTGAACATTGCTTACATTACTAATATGAAAGTTTCATTTGACCCAAGGAAAAAAAATGGTCCATCTGAGCTGGGAAGCACTGTGTATTTTTTGTACATCTCCTTTATACTGTGACTGTACTTTAACAGTTTCAAAAAAATGTACTGTCTGCTGCTGCTTTATCTAGATAATTGCACTGTATTACATTGTAGCTGATAGTTGTAGGGCTTTTGTATGTAGGCTGTGTGGTCTTGTTACACTTGGGGTCCAAACCAGCTATTCTGCATTAACAAGGTGTGTTTCTGTAATCTTGTTCATAGGATGTCCTTCAAGAATGCAACTGCAGTCATAACATATGGGATGTCCTTCAAGAATGCAACTGCAGTCATAACATATGGGTTGTCCTGCCTCAGGCAGCCCTCGGTCGGCCGGATTCCAAAGTCTGGGTCCGACGTCGGCTGATGTCGCATTTCTCTCCGACGTCAGAGCGGCTGGAGTACATAAGCATCAGCCGACGCCATTTTCTCCAGTCTTTCTTGCCGCGCGGTGCCCGAAGCAGAAGCAGTTCGCAAGTGCCGGTCGGTCAGCTCCTCCGAAGTCATCAAAAAAGCTAATTTCCCCCGTTGGGGACCTTTTCTTGCCTCAGCCGATGTCAGAAATTACTGAAAAAGTAAATAATTGTTTGTCTTGTGGTAAACAAATACCTCATAAGAATTTCCACTCTTACTGCCTTCCTTGCCTTGGCCCAGACCACGACGTCTCGGCCTGTGCCGCCTGTGCTCGCTTCAATAAGCGCACTCTTAGGCGCCGGGCGGAGTTCGCTGAAGACTTTTTCGGCGAAAAATTCGATTATACAATGCCGTCGGAACTACCGACATCGTAGACTCCTAAGAAACGAAAAGACCGGGACCGACATCCTCGGCCCGCCTTCCACCGACACCACGCCAAAATTAACCACGAGTGCCCGGTTCCCTCTGAGGCGGTTATTCCACCGCTCAACCGAAGACACCGCATTACCGATACCTCCGATACCGGAGACCACACCGATGCCAGTTATTGATTTTCCTCCGGATACTGAAACCGAGGAAATGCCCGAGACCATTGCTGTGGATAAGGTCACTCCTGCACGTGGAGCTGCTAGGCCTCCCATGTCCATGTCTATCAAGGCCTACACACGTGCTAAGGCAGCCAGCAAGACCAAGCACCTTACTGCTAAAGCCTTACCTCAGCCTACTCCTGAAACACAAATCATGACTATGGCCGCAGACTTAATTTCCATGATCAGAGGTTCCCAGGCCCATCCAGAGAGAGGATCCCAGCCTCCTTCTGATAAGAGGCCCCGGGTTGAACCCTCCGACCCTCTCCCTTCAGATGAAGATTCTGAGGACTCTGTTCACTCTGATAGCCAGGAAGAGCCCTTCCAGACCTATGAGGACTCGGATGCAGAGGATTCCATCCCCTCGGCCTCCCCTCCTGAGGATATTTATTTTGGGGAAGTTCTACATTCCATGAGGGAACATTTTAAGTGGCAAGGCCAGGAATAGTCTGATTCCAGAAAGTGCCTTCGTACCTTCCTTAAAAAGCCCCAACACAGGCCCTTAGCTATACCTCCTGTGCTTGATGTTTTGGATGATCTATACTCTGACTCCAGTGTTACCCCTGATACTCTTCCTCCTGCTCCTGCCAAGCCTGACAGATACTATAGGGTCCCAGAAACACATTCTCATTTCTTTAGGGCCCATGCTGTTGATTTAGAAACAATTTCACAGGGACCGAAAGGAGTTTCAGCTACCACCTCCAAAACCCTTACCTTCCAACAGGAAGCTAGGTCATTAGAGAGATGGGGGAAGAAGGTCTACACCTCCACTACTTTATCTATGAGAGCTCTCAATTGTCTCTTTCATATGTTTCAATATCAGGATTACCTGTTAGATGATTTACAGAAAACATTGGCCTCTCCTGAACCTTTAGATAGGAAATCTTTGCAGGAGGCTGTACATAATTCTCAGCAAGTTAGCAATCACTTTCTGCAGTGTGGATATGATGCATTGGAAGCTTCATGTAGGGCAGCTATGACAGGGGCGGTCATTCGTAGACATGCATGGTTAAAAGAACAACCTCTACCAGATCATGTTAAGGCAAAACTTCTTGATGCACCCTTGGAAAAGAACAAGCTTTTTGGTGCCAATGCTAAAGATGTGTTAAAGTCCATAGAGGAAAAAGCCAAGTCAGTTTAGACAGTCAAAGATTTCCTCCAGGTTCAGCCTCCCAGATTTAGCAGAAATTGGCCTTCAAAAAACTGGTCCTTTCCTAATCCTGAAAGATTTCAAAGGGGTAAAAGCAGGCGTGGCCGAGGAAGAGGACAATACAGAGGTTCCTACAGGGGACGACAATGGCAACCAGCAAACCAAAGAAGTGACGCAGGGTTTCTCCCACCCACAGGGACAATCTCAATGACTTTCCTCTACTACCGCTGACCAAGGAGCAAACAGAAGCTCCTTTGGGCAGAAAATTATCTCTGTTTTCAGACAATTGGCACAGATTGACAAAGGACAAATGGATTTTGGACATTATAGACCAAGGTTACAGGTTCCATTTTCATACCTTACCAAGAAAACAAGGCATGCCAAACCTACCACAAAACCAGAGGGCAGAGGCTATCAAGCAAATTTCTCTGCTTGCTCACATCAAAGCAATAGAAAAAGTTGCACAACAAGAACAAGGCCAGGGGTTTTACTCAAGACTATTCCTTGTTCCAAGAAAAGAAACTCAATGGAGACCAATACTGGATTTGTCCGCATTAAACACTTTTCTCATAGTACCAAAGTTCAAAATGCTGACTCTACAGCAACTCCTTCCCATGCTGGGCAAGGGGTCTTGGCTGATTACTCTGGACCTCAAGGAGGCATACCTGCATGTCCCTATCAGACACAGCTGCAGAAGATACCTCAGATTTCTTGCAGAGCCAGAGCATTATCAATTCTCAGCATTGCCATTTGGTTTATCTACTGCGCCCAGAGTATTCACGAAATGCCTAGCTTCAGTAATTGCTCATTGCAGGCTCCAGGGGATCCAAATTTACCCGTACCTGGACAACTGCCTCATACAAGCGGACGACAAACTGATTTTGACAAAAAACTTGAATTATGTCATACAATTGCTACAGGCTCTGGGATACACAGTCAACTTCCAAAAGTCAAGACTTCAGCCATCCCAGCAAATAACCTTCTTAGGAGCCAAACTAGACACAGCCTCTCAAATGGCTTACCTGACAGAAGACAAGCAAAAGAAGTTAACTCATTATTTCAAAGGTTTGGCAAAGCTCACCCAGATGACTGCAAGGAGATTCCTACAGGCCCTGGGTTACATGGCATCCTGCATTCTCCTGGTTCCATTAGCAAGACTACACAAGAGAAAGCTACAATGGTACCTAAAAGGCTTATGGTCTCAGCACAGCAACAACTTAGAGGCAACCATACCGCTCATTCCATGCCTACAGAAGGAATTTCTATGGTGGGCCTCGGTAAGCCAGGCAAACACAGGTATGTCATTCAAAAAACCTGAGATAACACAGACCATGACCACAGACACCTCAGACCTTGGATGGGGGGCGCACATGGAGGGCAGATGTATTCAAGGACAATGGTCTCCAAAGGAAACACATCTGCATATCAACCAAAAAGAAATGCTGGCAGTAATGCATGCCATCGAGGCCTTTCGACAACAGCTTCAGCAAGGCCACCTGCTAATACGGACAGACAACACCACTGTGATGTGGTACATAAACAAGCAGGGGGCACCCATTCTTACCCCCTTTGCAGACTGACAATGAATCTTTGGGAAAAATCACTGAGCCTAAACATACAGTTGCAATCCCAGTTTGTTCCAGGCAAAGACAATGTGCTGGCGGACAGCCTAAGCAGGAATTTCCTAGACCCCCACGAGTGGAGGTTACACCCAGAAATCTTCATACGACTCACCTCGACATGGGGCAAGGCCAGAAGTAGACCTATTTGCCTCCCACCTCAATCATCATCTACAAAAGTTCTGTTCAAGGACATATCATCCACAAGCATGGAAAATAGATGCTCTCTCATTCAACTGGAACTTCCTAAAAATCTATGCATTCCCACCTCTGCCACTGATGACCACAGTATTGCTAAAGATCAAAGCAGAGAAGCCCAAGGGGATCCTAATAGCTCCAGACTGGCCAAGACAGCACTGGTACCCACTACTACGGAGCATATGTCACAACAAAACATGGGCCCTCCCCAATGGCCCCAACTTTTGACTCAACACAACTTCAAGACAGTACACCCCAACATTCAGACTCTACAGCTAACAGCTTGGGAGATCCCATGAATAACCTCAATCTGTCTCTCTCCAAGGAAGTTCAGAGGATACTAACAGAAGCCCGAAGACCATCCACCAGAAATGTTTACTCAGCAAAATGGAAGAGATTCAGCATTTGGAATACCAGCAAGGGTCATGATGCATCATTATTGAGCATCCCTCTCATTCTGGAATATTTGGCAGATATGCTACAGAATGGACTCTCATATTCTTCCATAAAAATACATGCTTCAGCTATTTCAGCTAGATATAACACTGATCCACCTGTGTTTTCACATCCTTTGTTAAGGCAATTTCTTAGGGGAATCAAGAATATAAAGCCACCAAGAAAGGCTCCAGTACCAGCTTGGGACCTCAACTTTGTCCTAGAAAAATTGACTCTACCTCCCTTTGAGCCAGCAGCTTCTGTGGACTTACAATTTCTCTCATGGAAGACAGCTTTCCTGTTGGCAATTACCTCAGCAAGAAGGGTTTCGGAACTACAGGCCCTAATGGCAATACCACCTTTCATAATCTTTCACAGAGACAGGGTCTCCTTACGAACCAACCCTACCTTTATGCCAAAAGTGGTATCTAGGGTTTCTCTGAATCAAGCCATTCACCTGCCTACTTTCTTTCCCAATCCTGAGAACAAAGGGGAAAGACTGTTGCATACCTTGGACATTCACAGACAACTTCACTACCACCTGGACAGAACCAAGACCAGTAGGAAGTCTGATCAGCTTTTTGTAGCTTACGCCCCTAGAGTACAAGGAAAAGCAATTTCAAAACAGACTATTTCAAAATGGATTGGACATTGCATCAGATTCTGTTATTCCTTCCATGGAAAGAGTGTACCAGCCAATGTCAGACCACACTCCACCAGAGCTACAGCCACCTCAACAGCATTCTTAAGAGGGGTGCCTACAAAAGACATTCTAGAAGCTGCTACATGGAGCTCCGTGCATACATTTTCCAAACACTACAACCTTCCTCTATATTCCAGATCCAGAGCAGGCATTGCTTCTGCAGTCCTGCAGGGATTGATAGCTACACCATCCTTTTCTTAGAGCTTTCCACCTCCCCCAGCTAAGCTATGGTATTCAACCCATATGTTATGACTGCAGTTGCATTCTTGAAGGACATAGTACAGTTTTGTACCTACCATAAATGTAGATGTCCGATAGATATGCAACTGCAGTCGGGTTTTTCCTCCCTCCTTCCCCTCTATGCCTTGGGTCCACTCCTATCCCTGTTACCCTTAGCTGGGGATATCTGTTATGGTGTATCTGTTTATTGCTTATTTATTTGTCTGGAAATCTGTTTTATCTTCCAATTTGATTACAGCCTTCCTTGGAGGGCACCTGGCATCTGGGGCAAGAAACACTGAAGAAGATGGCGCCGGCTGATGCTTATGTACTCCAGCCGCTCTGACGTCGGAGAGAAATGCGACATCAGCCGACGTCGGACCCAGACTTTGGAATCCGGCCGACCGTGGGCTGCCTGAGGCAGGACAACCCATATGTTATGACTGCAGTTGCATATCTATCGGACATCTACATTTATGGTAGGTACAAAACTGTACTTTGTCCTGCCTCAGGCAGCCCTCGGTCGGCCGGATTCCAAAGTCTGGGTCCGACGTCGGCTGATGTCGCATTTCTCTCCGACGTCCGAGCGGCTGGAGTACATAAGCATCAGCCGACGCCATCTTCTCCAGTCTTTCTTGCCGCGCGGTGCCCAAAGCAGAAGCAGTTCACAAGTGCCGGTCGGTCAGCTCCTGTATTCTTCAAATCCGAAGTCATCAAAAAAGCTAAGTACCCCGTTGGGGACCTTTTCTTGCCTCAGCCGATGTCAGAAATTACTGAAAAAGTAAATAATTGTTTGTCTTGTGGTAAACAAATACCTCATAAGGATTTCCACTCTTACTGCCTCCCTTGCCTTGGCCCAGACCACGACGTCTCAGCCTGTGCCGCCTGTGCTCGCTTTAACAAGTGCACTCTCAGGCGCCGGGCGGAGTTCGCTGAAGACTTTTTCCGCGATAAATTTGATTATACGATGCCGTCGGAACAACCGACAACGCAGACTCCTAAGAAACGAAAAGACCGGGACCGACATCCTCGGCCCGCGTCTTCCACCGACACCACGCCAAAATTAACCGCGAGTGCTCCGGTTCCCTCTGAGGCGGTTATTCCACCGCTCCGAACCGAAGACACCGCATTACCGATACCTCCGATACCGGAGGCCACTCCGCCAGTTATTGACTTTCCTCCGGATACTGAAACCGAGGAAATGCCCGAGACCATTGCTGTGGATAAGGTCACTCCTGCACGTGGAGCGGCTAGGCCTCCCATGTCCATGTCTATCAAGGCCTACACACGTGCCAAGGCAGCCAGCAAGTCCAAGCATCTTTCTGCTAAGACCTTACCTCAGCCTACTCCTGAAACTCAAATCATGGCTATGGCCGCAGATTTAATTTCCATGATCAAGGGTTCCCAGGCCCATCCTGAGAGAGGATCCCAGACTCCTCCTGATAAGAGGCCTAGGGTTGAACCCCCTGACCCTCTCCCCACAGATGAAGATTCTGAGGACTCTGTTCACTCCGAAAGCCAGGAAGAGCCCTTCCAGACCTACGAGGATTCAGATGCAGAGGACTCTATCCCTTCAGCTTCTCCTCCTGAGGATATGTCTTTTGGGGAAGTTCTGCATTCCATGAGGGAGCATTTTAAGTGGCAAGGCCAGGAATATTCAGATTCCAGAAAGCGCCTTCGAACCTTCCTTAAAAAACCCCAACACAGACCTTTAGCTATACCTCCTGTGCTTGATGTTTTGGATGATTTATACTCTGACTTCAGTGTTACCCCTGATACTCTTCCTCCTGCTCCTGTCAAGCCTGACAGATACTATAGGGTCCCAGAAACACATTCTCATTTCTTTAGGGCCCATGCTGTTGATTTAGAAACAATTTCCCAGGGGCCTAAAGGGGTTT
The DNA here is from genome assembly GCF_019279795.1 of Protopterus annectens. Lineage (NCBI taxonomy): Eukaryota > Metazoa > Chordata > Ceratodontiformes > Protopteridae > Protopterus > Protopterus annectens. The sequence continues at coordinate 341,760,595 of NC_056746.1, forward strand.
CAGCTACCACCTCCAAAAACCCTTTGCCCTCCGACAGGGAAGCAAGGTCCTTAGAGAGATGGGGGAAGAAGGTCTACACCTCCACTACTTTATCTATGAGAGCTCTCAATTGTCTCTTTCACATGTTTCAATATCAGGATTTCCTGTTAGATGATTTACAGAAAAGATTGGCCTCCCCTGAACCTTTAGATAGGAAGTCTTTGCAGGAGGCTGTACACAATTCTCAGCAAGTTAGCAATCACTTTCTACAGTGTGGATATGATGCATTGGAAGCTTCATGTAGGGCAGCTATGACAGGGGCAGTCATTCGTAGACATGCATGGTTAAAAGATCAACCTTTACCAGATCATGTTAAGGCAAAACTTCTTGATGCATCCTTGGAAAAGAACAAGCTTTTTGGTGCTAATGCTAAAGATGTGTTAAAGTCCATTGAGGAAAAAGCCAAGTCAGTTCAGACAGTCAAAGATTTCCTCCAGGTTCAGCCACCTAGATTCAGCAGGAACTGGCCTTCTAAAAACTGGTCCTTTCCTAATCCTGAAAGATTTCAAAGGGGCAAAAGCAGGCGTGCCCGAGGAAGAGGCCAATTCAGAGGATCCTACAGGGGATGACAATGGCAACCAGGAAACCAAAGAAGTGACACAGGGGTTTCTCCCACCCCACAGGGACATTCTCAATGACTTTCCTCTAGGTCCGCTGACCAAGGAGCAAGCAGAAGCTCCTTTGGGTGGAAAATTATCTCTGTTTACAAGAAATTGGCACAAACTGACAAAGGACAAATGGATTTTGGACATTATAGACCACGGTTACAGGTTCCATTTTCATACCTTGCCAAGAAAACTGGGTATGCCAAACCTGCCACAAAACCAGAGGGCAGAGGCTATCAAGCAAATTTCTCTGCTTGCTCAGATCAAAGCAATAGAACAAGTTCCACAACAAGAACAAGGTCAGGGATTTTACTCAAGACTGTTCCTTGTTCCAAGAAAAGAAACTCAATGGAGACCAATACTGGACTTGTCCGCTTTAAACACTTTTCTCATAGTACCAAAGTTCAAAATGCTGACTCTACAGCAACTCCTTCCCATGCTGGGCAAGGGGTCTTGGCTGATTACTCTAGACCTCAAGGAGGCATACCTGCATGTCCCTATCAGACACAGCTGCAGAAGATACCTCAGATTTCTTGCAGGGCCAGAGCATTATCAATTCTCAGCATTGCCATTTGGCTTATCTACTGCGCCCAGAGTATTCACGAAATGCCTAGCTTCAGTAATTGCTCATTGCAGGCTCCAGGGGATTCAAATCTACCCGTACCTGGACGATTGCCTCATACAAGCGGACGACAAACTGACTTTGACAAAAAACTTGAATTATGTCATACATTTGCTACAGGCTCTGGGATACACAGTCAACTTTCAAAAGTCAAGACTTCAGCCATCCCAGCAAATTACCTTCTTAGGAGCCAAACTAGACACAGCCTCTCAAATGGCTTACCTGACAGAAGACAAGCAAAAGAAGCTAACTCTTTACTTCAAAACTTTAGCAAAGCTCACCCAGATAACTGCAAGGAGATTCCTACAGGCCCTGGGTTACATGGCATCCTGCATTCTCCTGGTACCACTAGCAAGACTACACATGAGAAAGCTTTAATGGTACCTAAAAAGCTTATGGTCTCAACACAGCAACAACCTAAAAGCAACCATACCACTCATTCCATGTCTTCAAAAGGATTTTCTATGGTGGGCCTCAGTAAGCCAGTCAAACACAGGTATGTCATTCAAAAAACCTCAGATAACACAGACCATGACCACAGACGCCTCAGACCTTGGATGGGGGGGCACACATGGAGGGCAGATGTATTCAAGGACAATGGTCTCCAAAGGAAACACATCTGCACATCAACCAAAAAGAATTGCTGGCAGTAATGCATGCCATCGAGGCCTTCGGACAACAACTACAACCAGGCCACCTACTAATACGGACAGACAACACCACTGTGATGTGGTACATAAACAAGCAGGGGGGCACTCATTCTTACCCCCTTTGCAGACTGACAATGAATCTTTGGGAAAAATCACTGAGCTTAAACATACAGTTGCAATCCCAGTTTGTTCCAGGCAAAGACAATGTTCTGGCGGACAGTCTAAGCAGGAATTTCCTAGACCCCCACGAATGGAGGTTACATCCAGAAATCTTTATACGACTCACTTCGACATGGGGCAGGCCGGACAAAGACCTATTTGCCTCCCACCTCAATCATCAAATACAGAAGTTTTGTTCAAGGACATATCATCCAAAAGCATGGAAAATAGATGCTCTCTCATTCAACTGGAGCTCCCTAAAAATCTATGCATTTCCACCTCTGCCACTGATGACCACAGTGTTACTAAAGATCAAAGCAGAGCAGCCCAAGGGGATCCTAATAGCTCCGGACTGGCCAAGACAGCACTGGTACCCACTACTACGGAGCATATGTCACAACAAAACATGGGCCCTCCCTCAATGGCCCCAACTTTTGACTCAACACAACTTCAGGACAGTTCATCCCAACATCCAGACGCTACGGCTAACAGCTTGGGAGATCCCATGAATAACCTCAACCTACCTCTTTCCAAAGAAGTTCAGAGGATACTGACAGAAGCCCGCCGACCATCCACCAGAAAGGTTTACTCAGCCAAATGGAAGAGATTCAGCATTTGGAATACCACCAAGGGCCATGATGCATCACTTTTGAGCATCCCATTCATCCTGGAATATTTGGCAGATATGCTACATAATGGACTCTCATACTCCTCTATAAAAATACATGCTTCAGCTATCTCAGCTAGATACAACACTGATCCACCTGTGTTTTCACATCCTTTGTTAAGGCAATTTCTTAGAGGAATCAAGAATATAAAGCCCCCAAGAAAGGCACCAGTACCAGCTTGGGACCTCAACTTTGTCCTAGAAAAATTGACTTTACCTCCCTTTGAGCCAGCAGCTTCTGTGGATTTACAATTTCTCTCCTGGAAGACAGCATTCCTGTTGGCCATTACCTCAGCAAGAAGGGTTTCGGAATTACAGGCCCTAATGGCTATACCACCGTTCATAACTTTTCACAGAGACAGGGTCTCTTCTGAACCAACCCTACCTTTCTTCCAAAAGTGGTATCTAGGGTCTCTTTAAATCAAGCAATACACCTGCCTACCTTCTTTCCCAATCCTGAGAACAAAGGGGAAAGACTGTTGCATACCTTGGACATTCACAGACAGCTTCGCTACTACCTGGACAGAACCAAGACCAGTAGGAAGTCTGATCAACTTTTTGTAGCTTACGCCCCTGGAGTACAAGGAAAAGCAATTTCAAAACAGACAATTTCTAAATGGATTGGACATTGCATCAGATTCTGTTATTCCTTCCATGGAAAGAGTGTGCCAGCCAATGTCAGACCACACTCCACCAGAGCTACAGCCACCTCTACAGCATTCTTAAGAGGGGTGCCTACAAAAGACATTCTAGAAGCTGCTACATGGAGCTCCGTGCATACATTTTCCAAACACTACAACCTTCCTCTATATTCCAGATCCAGAGCAGGCTTTGCTTCTGCAGTCCTGCAGGGATTGATAGCTACACCATCCTTATCTTAGAGCATTCCACCTCCCCCAGCTAAGCTATGGTATTCAACCCATATGTTATGACTGCAGTTGCATTCCTGAAGGACATACTACAGTTTTGTACCTACCATAAATGTAGATGTCCGATAGATATGCAACTGCAGTCGGGTTTTCCCTCCCTCCTTCCCCTCTATGCCTTGGGTCCACTCCTATCCCTGTTACCCTTAGCTGGGGATATCTGTTATGGTGTATCTGTTTATTGCTTATTTATTTGTCTGGAAATCTATTTTATCTTCCAATTTGATTACAGCCTTCCTTGGAGGGCACCTGGCATCTGGGGCAAGAAACACTGAAGAAGATGGCGTCGGCTGATGCTTATGTACTCCAGCCGCTCTGACGTCGGAGAGAAATGCGACATCAGCCGACGTCGGAAACAGACTTTGGAATCCAGCCGACCGAGGGCTGCCTGAGGCAGGACAACCCATATGTTATGACTGCAGTTGCATATCTATCGGACATCTACATTTATGGTAGGTACAAAACTGTACTTTCATAGGTGTGTACTAGGCTAATGGCCCTGGAGCATTTACAAGTCTAGCCCATAGAAGTGCCCTGGCATCATGCTGCCCGACGTTAGTTCCCAGTGCCTCTATTAAGTAGAGCCACTGGAGTGATCCCTGGGGTGAACTTTCTATTTCCCATCCACTCATCAATATTTCTGTTGAAGAGGGCCAGTGAGGTACTCTGCTTGACATGTATGGGAAGTCTATTCCAGAGCATGGGCAGTCTCTGGGTTAGGAGCCTGTCTCTCCAGCATGTTCTGTTGATTGTAGCAATGAGGTTGAGGTCTCTGGAGCGTGTGTTGCAGAGGGATTGGGATTTCTTTAGATGTAGCATTTCTAACCGAGCTGGGTCAGACATGGCTTTGTAAGTCAAGCACAGGGCGCCTCTTAGTAGACGATATGAGACAGAGAATAGCTGGAGTTTTTTGAGTCTGTCCATGTAGGACAATGTTTAAGGCCTAGGATCCTCTTCATGAGGTACTTTTGTGGCCTTTCCAGCTGTTGGATGTGTCTAGTGAGGTACATGCCAAATGGGGCATTATACTTGATGATTGGCCTAATGAGGGAAGAATAGAGAGAGATGATGACCTCTTTCTTCCTGGATGCAAAACCCTTGGTAATGACATGGGCCCCATAGAAGGACTTTCTGACCACAGTGGTAGTGTGCTGGTTGAAGAAGAGGTTGCTGTCAACCTGTGTCCCCAGATCTCTTACAACGCCTTCAGTGCTCAGTGGGCTCTCATTGATGTGGTAATTAGTGGAAACTGAGTTTTTCCCAAAGGGGATGACGACACATTTTTTTGGCATTAAGCTTAAGACCATGGTTTCGACACCAGTCATTGGTCTCAGTGAGGCCTTTTTGTAGGATGTCTGCATCACTTTGGGAGTTAATAATGGCTCCCAGCTTGCAGTTGTCTGTGAACGTGGACAGCCAAAGCCCCTCCATGTTGGCCTGGACTTCTGAGAAGTAGATACCAAACAGGAGAGGACCCAGGACCAATCCTTGTGGGACTCCACTCGTGACTTGTTGGCAGTCTGACTTGGAGTCCGCTACTTTCACACTGTGGGTTCTAGCTGTGAGCCAATTTGCAACCCGCCTAGTGATATAGGGATTGATGTCTAGTTTGGTGAGTTTATCAATAATTCCTGAGTGTGGAATGGTATCAAAGGCCTTAGCCAGATCAATGTAGACTGTATGAACTGCCTTGCCCTCATCTACAGCTCTGGTGACTGACTCAAAGAAGTCAACCAGGTTGAGCAGGCATGATCTACCTTTCACAAAACCAAACTGAGTGGGATCTAGAGTTTAGAGATTCTCTATATCCTTGTTAATTAGGTCCATGATGATGCACTCCATAGCCTTATATATCAGACTCATCAGGCTAATGGGGCGATAATTCCCAGGGTCTGTAGTCACTCCTCCTTTATGGAGAGGGATGACTGTAGCAGTGCACCATTCAGTAGGGACAAAGCCTGAGGTGAGGCTGTGATTGACCAGGGCACACAGATGTGGTGCTAGTTCACTTTGTAGTTAATGTGGAACACATCCAGGGATATTATCGGTTCCCATGAAAGCTGTATTCTTAGCCTTGGACAATGCAGCTTTAACTTGTGCAGAAGTGTGCTGATCAGACCTGTCTGAATTGATGATTGCTGGTGGAAGGCTTATTGTGTGCTTTCCTGATTGGTAGTTGGCTTAAAACTTGTTTCTGTTTACTTGTATTTAATCCTCACATTTGTGCAGGCTTTAACATAGATACTCAGAGCTACTCGTTGTTTGGTGGCTGTGCTACTGATTGCTCAGAATCTGTTTTCACCTGGAGCAATCCACTACTGAAAAGACAAAAAAATATTTTTTTTGCACTTCTTTTATATACTCCGACTGCACTTTAGCAGTTTCTAAGGAATTTGCAGTTATTGTTCTACTTTATAGCAACCCCCCCCCAAAAAAAAAAAAAAAAAAAACTATACTAATGCTGATTTAAGTAGTTAATTGCACTGTATTACATTGTGTCTGTTAGTTATAGGGCTGTTGTACGTGGTTTATGTTTTTCCTGCACCCTTGTGGCAGAAGTGTGCTGATCAAATCTGTCTGAATTGGGGATTGCTGGTGGAATGCTTGTTGTGTGATTTCCTGATTGGTAGTTAGCTTAAAACTTGCTCTCTTTGCTTGTATTTAAGCTTTGCATTTGCACGGTGCTGCTCTTCGCACAGCGGCAGTTATCAGTGCCCTGTAAAGATGCGAAAGCCTAGAAGCTCAGTTTTCCCTAAACAGCTGTCAGTGAAACCCTTCCAAGCTTTTCTGCTGCTCTAGGAGCAACTCAGTTGCACACTGATAAGTGCTGCCTTTTTGATCTACCCTAGTCTTCAAAATGTCTAGGTCCCTCTTGTTGTCTCGGTGCTATCAGCACAGTCTTATCAAATTAACCCATCCCCTTCCCTAATAAAATATACAGTAAGAGCTTGCTGTCATGGAAATGCAGTTCCCCATCCTCTCTCTGGCCAGCCTGAAAACATGGGCATCCTGAGGCAATGTAACAATTGTCTTATGTATACTGACAACCACTTACTCCTGAAACAAATACTTTATGTGAGAGATGTAGTTACACTATGATAGTAGAGGCAATACTCTCACATAAGGACAAATCAAATGCCAAACAGGTTGTCAGCACTAAATAAGGACACGACACGTAAACCCACATATGCAGAAGTGCTCACTAGTAACTTACCAAAAGATCAGAGACCTTCCAAAAGGAACCCACTTGCACACACATAGCAATGCAAAAAACAACCACAACACATAGTAACACGCGCGCGCAAACACACACACACACACACACACACACACACACACACACACACACACACACTGACTCCATTACACGAATGTTCGCCTCACCAAGCTGGATAAATAGCGGGTTATGGTTATCTGCCTGTCAGATACCAGGATTCGTCAAGTCACTCAATCACAAGTACTAGTATGACTCTGTACATGTGGGAGTGAATGACTTGAAACATACCTTATTGGACTATATGAAGAGAGACATGACTGAACGCTCAGATTATGTGTCACAGGCAGGTGTAAGCCTAGCCTTCAGCAGCATTCTACCTTTTCCAAAGATGATGCCACAGTACAAACAAAAAATGATTGACTTTAACAATTGGCTTAGCTTCTGGTGTCATTCCAAGGGGATCCAGTATCTTTCAGCCTAAGAAGACATGATCGACAAGCCACTCTGCTTTGCCAGAGATGGTCTGCAATTGTCTCCGCTAGGCTTTCAGATACTGGCAAAGGCATTAGCCACCCCTATTGTACGTTTGTTAAACAGTATCAAAATGATCAACCAACATAACAAAATCCTCTCTAGATAAACTCAAGGTACTGCTGCTTAATGCTAAAAGTTTAAACAAAAACTGCACTCCCTGGAAGCACTCCTCCCTTTGGAAGATGCTGCCATCTGTGCAGTCACCTAGATATGGTTCAAAGTTGCAGAAGACACACCGGCCATGCTGAGCTACAATGCCTTCCCTACCTTCAGATCACAAACTGAGTATGAAAGAATCAAAGGAGGAGGTGTATCCATCTTCATTAAGGATAAGTACCCCTCTTAGCCATCAAACAATATGACTTTCTTGAGCTACTCCATGTCCAATTAACTATAGGCAAAGCCCCCTATCACATCATAGCTAGCTATAAGTCCCCCACCATGAAACAGAAAAAGCATACCGCATACCTGGACGTACTGGAGTCACTTGCCATACAGCCCAACACCCTACTCATGTGTGGTCTTAATAATCCCATCTACCATCGACTGAGAAACATACATGATCATAAACATGCTGGCACAGAGGTTCTTAGAATTTGTCAGTGCAAATGCTCTGGAACAGCTAGACAGCACACCCACAAGAGGCTCAGATGTCCTGGACATAGTACTTATTAATGTGGGCGAGCACTGCACCCCCCCTCCCTGTGATGTCCTCCCTGGTAAGATCGGACCATAAATCAATCTCGTTTGATGTGATTATAAGACCAGATAGCCCATCAAGCTCAAAAATGCCTAAGAATTTTTCAGAGACAAATTACCTCCTACTAGGTGATGGTATAAGAAGTTTCAAAGTCCACTCAGACACATGTAACATGGGACTCATATATAGAGTTGTACACCAGTGCCCTGTATAACCACTCAACCAGGTCTTGCTGAAAAAGTAAGCCACCCTGGTGGACCCGTAGTATCAACAGGTTGTACAACTTGAAAAAGAAACTAATGTCCAAGAACTAGAGGGAACTGACTCAGCAGAGGAAGAAACCCCTCTCTATCTTAAACAAACAAATCAGAGATCTTGTCAAGTACTCCAAAGCTAATTATGAAGCAATAATAGCCTCCCTAGCCAAGGATGATCACAAGACATTCTTTAACTTCATCTGAAATCTAAAAGGGAGTACCCAGCTATGCACTGAACTGGTTTTGGATGACACCACCCATACTCAACCGGAGGTAATAGCCAACCTGATAGCTGACAGATTTGGCACAAACTTCATCCCCCTGTCTCCTCCAGTCAACCCCCAAGGTATACCTGCCACCATTCCTCAGCCTGTTGTCTGAAGAGACTAGGTCATCTTGGAGCTCTCTAAGGCCAAAAACACAGCATCGGTGGGACCAGACAGCATCCCATGTTTCCTTTTAAACAACTTAAAACATGACCTAGCAGACCCACTTGGATCCCTGTTTAACCACAGCCTGCGAACTGGCTATGTTCCTGTGGAATGGAGGACAGCAACAGTAGTCCCTGTACGGTTTACATTTTTCTCATTTTCTCCTCTGACCTAACTGCACTTACTTTGGTAGTACCAGTGACAGATGTGGGAGGTGAGCTATCAGCGGTGAACATGCCCTTACTTCCTCAAGGGATGTTCCTTCCCAGTGACCCTGCTGCTCCCCTCAAAGCTGTGTTCTCCTCTGCATCCTCCATGGAGTTTGCACTGTCCAGTGTGCCTCTTGAGTGCACACAAACCCCTTTCACTCCCACCAGGGGAGGTGACCTGCTATACCAATTCACTTCTCCCCCTCTCTGCCTGGCTCCTACTAAGACTGGGCTACTAATCAAACCTTGGTTATATGGATTGTAGTAAGGAACCTGTCTCTATTTGCAACTGATCTATAAGAGGCTAAAAATGAACATTAATGTGTGTAAAAAGATACCTATGAAGATGGTATCCATTGTTAAGATAGGTGGGACATGTTGAAACTAATATGGTAGGACAAGCTAGTGATTTTTTGTTTTTAAAGGACACAGACATCATAAAGTCTGTAACATGATACAGAAAAGGCTTATTGGACCTTATAGCAACATTTCATTAAGTAATATTATAAAAGTAACACAAATTTTATGGACTGGTAGATGTAAGTATAAGTAAATGCTGATTAGTTTGCTGTGAGGAACAGAGCAAGCTTACAATAACTGAGTTTAAGGCTACCTCACAGCAGCAATGTAGAAGCTTAACTTGGTAGTTTAACTAAGTTAATTGAAATGTGCAGCATTTAAGTACAGACTGTGGTCTGGTACTTGTGCCAGACTTTGTGAAGCATTAGTTCATTGCTTCACAAATAAGGTGATTATTATCGAGTGGTCTACCTAGTAAGTTGCATACGCTAGCACAACTGATGTTCTAGAAGAAAAATGTGTAATTGTTTGCCTCTCTAATTAGCTTAGTTTATTTGTTGACCCATATTATCTTACAGGGATCACCATATTCTGTGTAGAGGAACAGGGGAAAAAAGCTTCACATAACTGACATTGCCTTAGAAGAGCATGCAGTTAAAAACAGTAAGCATGACTACAGCAAGTAAACGTTCACATAACAGAAGAGCACATTGTGTGTTATGCACAATGTTTACAATAATTCTGCCTGTGTTTTAGTATCACGTAGTAGGTGACAGAATTATATTTTAACTGTGTACAGTAATTGACTGAGAATTGTATAAGACAGGTGAAATTAGCATGGTTTAGATGTGTATATCTATGACTATGCGTTCATTTCATTGCAGCAGCAGATATAGAAAGCATAGACTCCTCTAATCCTCTTTTATCACATTGTTGTATTTTGTTGGTTGTAATGTTATTTTGTAGTTTTAATATTGTTTGTGATCTGCTTAATATTTATACTTGTCATTTTAGATCTGTTGGAACATGGCAGTGAATCAGTTTCTGCTTCTTCAGTTACATCCATGTCTGGGAATGACATTTTTACTTCTGGGAATCAATTTTCTCCCATATCGGTGCCTAGTCCAGCATCCCCAGTATCTCAGCAGATGGACAAGCTAAGCACTCCTTCTGTGCTAGCGAATGGGAGTACTGTGTCCTTGCCATTACCCAAATCCCACTTACATGGTGTAGATGAAGATATAATTGGGGATGAGCTGGATGAATTGCTGGACTCAGAGGGTGATGCAAGTAAGATTACGGTAATAAGTTACTTTATTCTTGGATTTAAACAAATTTAGTCTTATTTTTTTATTCACAGTAGTCCTTACACATTTTCAACATATTGATCACTGCCGCAGTAGCCTTTTTTATATGGGTTATATCCTGCCAAGGATATAACAGCTGGCCAGATTCCAAAGCTTCAGGGCACCTCCTCACAAAAAAAACTGGAAAGTGGATGCTCTGTCCTTCAGCTGGAGAAACCTATCAGTCTAAGCCTTTCCACCTCTGCCTCTGCTCTCCAAAGTTCTGCTAAAAGTCAAACAGGACAAACCAAAAATTATTTTGATTGCTCCAGACTGGCCATGCCAACACTGGTACCCACTCCTGCACAGTGAGTCACAAATTTTGCCATGTCACCTGCCTCAGACACCTTCCTTACTGTCTCAGCAGGAGGACCAAATTCTGCACCCTCAGCTCCCAACATTGAAACTTGCAACTTGGTTAATCACTTAAATTCACCTGTGATGGATTTTGTCTTGGAGGCGAGAAGACCTAGTACTAGAAAATCTTATGCTGACAAATGGAAAAGATTCTGTGCCTGGAATCAATCTCAAGGGATGAGCACAGCAGCACCCAATTTACCTCAGATTTTGCATTACTTAACTGAGATGCTTCACAAGGGCCTGTCTTTTTCCTCCATTAAAATCCACGCCTCAGCCATTTCAGCTCATTACAACACAGAACCTCCCCTCTTCTCTCATCCTCTGCTCAAGCAGTACCTCAGAGGGGCCAAAAACTTGAGACCACCCAGGAGACCTCCAATCCCTGCCTGGGACCTTAACTATGTATTGGAGAAACTCACTCTACCTCCTTTCGAGCCAGCTGCTACTGCAGACTTAAAATGTCTTTCTTGGAAAACAGCCTTCCTTTTAGCAATCACTTCAGCTAGAAGGATATCTGAATTACAGGCCCTTATGGCAGTGGAGCCTTTCATCATCTTTCATGCGGACAGGGTGTCACTCAGGACCAATCCATCTTTCATGCCCAAGGTGGTATCCAGTGTGGCTCTTAATCAGTCCATTCATTTGCCAACTTTCTTTCCCAATCCACAGAACAAGGGGGAGCGGTTTCTGCATTTATTGGATATGCACAGACAACTTAGATTCTACCTGGACAAGACTAAATCTCAAAGAAAATCGGAACAACTGCTGGTAGCATTTGCTGCAGGGGCAGAGGGGAAGGCTATTTCAAAATAAACCCTTTCTAAATGGATAAGACATTGCATTCATTTTTGCTATAAGCACCATGGAAAACCTATCCCCCAGGGGATCAGATCTCATTCCACCAGGGCTGTATCTACTTCTGCAGCCTTTCTCAGAGGGGTTCCTACCAGGGATATTCTAGAAGCTGCTGCCTGGAGTTCAGTTCATACTTTCACCAAGTATTATCACTTACCAATTTTCTCTAAATCTAGAGCTGGCTTTGCCACTGCTGTTTTGCAGGGCCTTATAGCTGGTCCTAATGCTGTATAAATCCATCCTCCCAACCATAGCTTTGGGAATCTACCCAAATGTAATGACTGCAACAGTGAAACATGAAGAACATAGTACAGTTGTGTACACTTACCATAAATGTAGATGTTCGAGTGTATTCACTTTGCAGTCCTGGTTACCCTCCCTCCAGGCCCCTGTTTTTCTCGTAGTATACCTCTACTTTCTTTTACTATGCTTACAAGCCTTTTTGGTGTATTTGCTTTTGGTGGGAGGTATATTTTTGTGTTTTTAATTTTATTTTGCTCCCCATTTGGGGGGCACATGACATCTGGGGCAAGAAAAACTGAAGTAATGGCGTCAGCTGCATGTTTTATACCCCTGATGACCTGACATCATGGAAGAAGGGACAGCAACCGACGCAGGACCCAAGACTTTGTTAATCAGGCCGACTGAGGGCAACCTGCCAGCAGATTACCCAAATGTAATGACTGCAACAGTGAATACACTCAAACACCTACATTTATGGTAAGTGTACACAACTATAATTTCCTTTTGGGGTAAAAACTTCTTTCATTTAGTAATTTTGTATAATATTGAATGTTATTTTAAAGCTAGGAGTTTGTGCTGTAACATTCTGTCATGAGACTTTACTGTACTTTTAAACCAGAGCCCTGTTTTGTTCCTGTCAGTTTAAAAATTGTTTAAAGTAACTGAAAAACATTTTTCTGTGGAGAAAGTGTGAATATTTTACTTTGTGGGACCAGCAAAGTATATTAAAGGGCTTTTTACTATATTTGTCTTTGGAAAAGTGAATTTTGAAGACTGGAACAATTGGTCATCCTTCCAGCCTCAAAAAGAAAAAAAAGTTAAGCAAACAGTTTTTGCCATCACAACAGGCTAGCAGTTTCCCTTAGCTACAAGTGGGTGACCCTCTATGACCATTAGTTGTACCTCAGGCCACTCATCCTTTACCCCAGAACACTCTGGTGTAGCACTTATAGCCACTATGGACCAGGGATTAGCCATGTCCTTTGTGGCTGTTTGGAACCCCTCAGTGGGCAAGTGAGAGCCACTGCTCTTGGTGCTGGGAGAGGGAACAGGGAAAACTTTTCTATTTTGTCTGAATGTTGTCCCATCCCTGGGGACGCTGCTGCCAATGCCATTAATAACACTGTGTTTTTTTTTCAAACACCTTTATTGAATTATCACTTGTGACATAGACAAATTTACATTCATATAAAACTAATTAAACTATATTAAAATAAACATATTTCATATATATTGCTATTTATCATATGATGTAAGTAATATTACATCAACTTTTCAACTTCTGCCTTTTTTAAACAAGAAACATCTTTATTAAACCATCATTTACTACATAGGCAATCATACATTTATATAAATGAAAACAAACCACACTGACATAGTCCTAGTGACAAGCATTTTATAAGTGATGTATAACGTTTGCAACTAGGAGTGTGTCAGTATGGTTTGTGATATAATCTACCCAATCTTTCAAGCTCAAACATTACATAGCTCATTTAAGCCCTTCTACCTTTTAGACCTCATTCCTCCCTTGTATGTATTATTCCCCACAGTTCTCATTTTTTCCTGTGTAGTTTGCTCCTACCCTTTTCTAAAGATCTCAGTTCCAGTTGTTTTACCTCTGTTACTATATTTACTACTTCCAGTAAGGTTGGTTTAGATGTTGATTTCCATTTTCCAGTAATTGCTTTTTTGGCAGCAACCATTATTGGACACAGCATGGCCTTACCATGTCTAGACCATTCCGATTCTGTGTCATAGCTCAGGAAAATCATCTCCCTCATCAGACCAGTCTGCCCACTCAGCATCTCTGCCAATGCATCCCACAGGGAATCCTTAAAGTCCCATAACTCACCGCACTCCCAGAAAATATGTTCCCAATCACCTCTTTCTTCTCCTTCACATCTCCAACATTTACTGTTTGCCTGAGGAAAAATTCTCTGGAGTCCACTTGTGGTGTCAAAATATCTGTGTAAATATTTCCAGGCAAAAATCCTAAATCTTCTAGATTTCTTGCATATTTGGGAGACATACATATATCCTCCCACTCCAGTCTCTCTTCCCAATTCTTTCTAACCTCCTCTGATTGATTCTTATAGTTATCATGCAGTATTTTATATGCTGTACTAATTATTCCTTTTTTAATGGCAGCTTCTGTTCTAGATTCTGTTACAAACTCTACCATTGCTGGTCCTTTATTTAGGACCTTCCTATTTCTCCTTTTGTCTGTTGTCTGTATCCCTAATTGCAGTCACCCCTATGAGCAGAATCTCCTTTCTTCATTCCCATGTTCGTTTAGTTCTGAAAATACTTTCTGCTATTATGTGTGTATAATATTCTGCATGAGTATTGTTATTCTCCCTAAAGGCCTGCATCCAAAATCCCACTCTCTTCGTTTCTTGAGCTTTCCCCCCTGTTTCATCATCATCCCTTTCCACTTTGAATTATTGTTTTCTGCTTGTGCTATGTATACGAGTCTTACCTATGTAGCTCTGAAGTACCCCTTCAAATTGGGTAATCCCAATACTCCCTGTTCTGCTGGAAGAATCAGCTTATCCCATTTGACTCTTGCCATCTTCCTCTCCCAAATAAAGTCCTTCAGCTCTTTATTAATTGCTACCCTCAACTTCTCCTCTGGTTGATAAAAATATGCCTGATCTGTGTATAAGACTAAAGGGATTAAACCATTTAACTGCTTGCATCTTACTATTCGTATCCATATAACAAAGTTTCCATTTTCTACGTTTTTGTATTATCTTTTGTTTGGTCTCTTTCCACATATCCTTAGTTGCCACACTAGAATAATTTTTAATCCATACTCCTAAATATTTCATTTTATTGTGGCCCCGTACGTATGGGCATTCCTGCACCAGTTCATGTGTGGGTACATAATTTACAGCTATTGCCTTTGTTTTAGCTTCATTAATTTTGTATCCTGAAAAGAAATGAAACTGTCTCAAAATGCTCCACAACACCACAATGTTTTTTTTTCTGGTTTTGTTAGGTACAAAATAATATAATCTGCAAATAAAGCCAGCTTTTTCTTGACTACCATACCAGTTATATCCTTGAATTTTTGAGTCCCTTATTTAATGGGTCTAAATATAATGCAAATTATAAAGAGGACACCCCTACTCAAGCAGAAATTATAAGAGAGGATTTCATCCACTTTAATTTTCTCTTTCTCCTAATGAACCTTATACTTTTTTCAGGAAATGCAAATGCGTCCATTGCCCTGCTTATAAAGTCCCAGCTTATTCTGTCAAATGCTTTCTCTGCATCAAGTCCCACCAACAACAATGCTATTTTCTTACATTCTGCTTCCCTCTGGATCATCAGTGTTCTGTTAATGCTGTCAAATGTTTGCCTCCCCTCCACAAAACCACATTGATCCATATCTGTCAGTTTTGGCATTTCTTTTGTCATTTTTTTAACCATTATAGACATGACCACTTTATAATCATGGTTTAGTATTGAAATGGGCCTGTATGAAGCTGAATCTAATGGATCCTTACCCTCTTTAGGTATTGCAGCTACCAATGCTTTCTTCCAGGATGATGATACTTCTGTTAAGATACTGTTAAACAAAACCTTCTATAGCTTCATCATTTTTTTCCTCATAGCTTTCAAATTTCCAAAGGAATACCATCTATTCCTGGGGACTTCCTTGTAGATTGGTTATACATCACAATTTATCTCATCTCCTCCTATCCTAACCGTTAGTAATTGAGCCTCATCTACCTCTAACCTTGGTATATTTAATTCTTCCATAAACATTTCCATTTATATCTTTTCTTGATTTTCATATTTCTCTGCTTTATAGAGACCCTCATAGAATTTCCAAAATATTTCTAATACCTGTACAAGAACTCTTGTTCCCTTTTTTGTTATAGGCTCCCTAAATTTGCTGACAGTCCTTTCTACATTTTATTGCCTGAGTCATTGTGTTAAAACTTTTTGTGCTCTAGTGTTATTATCAAAAACAGTTGCTTAACAGCAATCTTTCTAAGCTTGTGGGTATTATCGAGGTAATCCCGTATTTTATGCCTAGCATTCTGCAGTTGATCCTCTTCTTGTTCTGTGAGATTCCCCCTATTCTGCAGTACTTTAACATTTGTCAGTTCCTCTAAATAATTCTTGTTACTTCTTAACCATAGCTCTCTTTCTTTTATTTCCAGTCTATTTTTAAACCCCACCTTAATTTTATCCCACTCCCTAGCTATATTTTCAGAAGAAATTTCTATCCTCTCCAACAGCTCCTAAATAATCTCCACTATCCATTCTTTAAATTCCTCTCTTTTCAACAGATAGGTGGGAAAGTACCAATGTCTCTTTTTTATTTCATTACCCTGTGTTTTTATTTTAGCTGTTATTGGCGTATGATCTAAAGTAGTTATTGGGTAGTTATCAAGACTTTCAATTAAATGCACATGTTTCTGTGAAATGTAAATTCTGTCTAGCTTAGCCCTGTTTTTGTATCTTGGAGAATGTGTAAATTCGTTCCAAAGTCCTGTTACTGAATTTGCAGCTTCCATGCTAAATATTTTCATAAAGTTCTTCAAAAATCTACCCTCCCTTGTTATATTTTCCCTTCTGGGCCCCAGTCCTCACGCATAAGTAATATTATTTCTCCCAGAATTTTGTTAAGCTTCATTATAGCAATTTTAGGTGGAATGTAAATACATGCCAGTGTAATCCTCCTCCCTTGCCAGCAGCTCCTTAGCACTACAAATCTGGCACTATTATCTTTTTATCTTCTTCTATCATTATTGGAGCGCCTCTTAAAATTAATATAAGTACACCTCTTTTCCACTGTCCCAGGTATTCTGCTGAATAACCATCATGAAAACCTTTCTTTATCAAATTCACATGTTCAGTTTCTTTCAAGCATATCTGTTGTAACACAGCCATTTGCACTCTACATTTTTTAAATATAGTTCACTAATCTTTCTTGTTCGTAATTATCTGTGAGGCCATTTACATTTAAAGATATGAAAGAAAGCATCATTGTATTAGAAAATTATTATTCCCACCTTTTATGTATAACACCTTTTTTGTTAAATGTCTAGTTTCAGCTTTTGTGTTAACATGCATACACTGTTTGGTAGGTTGAACTTTTATATAGTTGTTTCTTGTCATATCCATTTGAACCTATGTCACAGCTTATAAAACTTTGTTTTATTGAAAGCCTCAAAAAAGAAAAACACACCCCAATACCCCCTAAAACCTATTAACTTAATACTAACACACAAAACTATGTACACCTTTAAATATTGAAGTTTTACCCTCCTAATAGGAACAAAAGTCCCAAACTGACAGCCACACTTACAGACTTAAGTTCGCTCAAGAGAAAGGCCATCCATGCTAATATGCATGGCGCAGCCTTTCTACTAAGTGCTGATTAATTTTGACTTATCTTTATAGCTCTCCCAGCTGGGGAAACCCCCTGCATGTTTTCAGAGAACATTATCTCCTAGCCAGTTTCTCTTTTTTGTCCTCACCCAATCACTCTGTACTATTTAAGAAAAAAAGATCTTTACTTACAGTTAACTTTTTCCCTCCTCTTCCCCTCCCCAAAGCACTTTTCAGAACACTAATGACATGAAGTAGGGCTTATGTCTAGAGTCCCCCACAAGTCCAACAAATTCTGAAAAAGATCACTATTTCCAGATTTTCTTCTTCTGTCATATTTCACAAATATAATTAGTGCATTGTATTCCCATATTAAGTTAATGCTTTTATTACTGTTCATCTCCGAAATCCTCTCTCTGCTTCATTTCTAAGGTATTTTCAATTCTGTTAGTCAACTCTCCTGCTCCCTTCCTTCTCTCCAAAATTTCCCGTTGAAAATTTTGAAAAGGTTTCACAGGTACAGTCCCTCTGTGGTCTTTATTACCAGAAGAACAAGAAGCAGAATATACTACTTTTTCACAGGTTACTTTTTGTTGGTCAGACTTTTGTATTTCTTCCTTAGCATGTACTTCATCAAAAAATGATTTTGTCCTTGCAAGGAAGAATACATTAAAGACAGCTGGGTATAGCAGTTTGATTCACACACTTGCATCTCAACATTCCCTGAATAGTGGAATAAATTTGCTCCTCGTCTGTCTGGCGTACAAAAACTAATCATTCTCCACAAACACTCTGCTGTCTCCCGCTTTTAGTACTTTGTCCTTCTGCCACAATTTTTTCAGAATCAGCTCCTGCTGGTAGAATTGAATTTTTGCTGTTAAAGGTCTAGGTTGCTTTCTTATAGCCAGGTTTGGAGCACACACACAGTGTGCCCTTTCAACTAACAACTCCTGCTGTGGAGCACCCGTGCAGTTGTTTATTTGAGCTTTCATAAAATTAAAGCAGTCTGTTCCCTCCAGCTTCTCTAGTATAGCTGAAAATCTCAGGTTTTCTCTATGTGCTCTATCCTCTAATTCTATTATTTTTTGAAACATCTCTTCTTGAGCAGTCGCATATTCAGCCAACCTTTTCTTAATTTCGACCTCTGATGTTTGCAGTTTTATCATCTCATTTGAATATCTATTTAATCCATTTTTCCAGCCTTTTGTTGTTTGTGTTGATATACTCCATCAGTGTTGTGTTTATTTTAACCAGATATGCATACAGTTGTCTTGTATCTTCCTGCAGGTTACTGGAAGTCATGTATGAAGGTTGCATTTCTTTTTGCTGAACAGCTGCAGAACTTTCCCTAGTCAATGTTTCTTCAACATTTTTGTAATTCTTTATTCCTGGCATCAAGGTAGTACACTTACTAGCCAGTTACTGAAATTTACTCATAAACAGAAGTCTACTGGCCCTCTGGCGAGTTTCTGTTTTCACACTGGGAGAGCTAGAAATAAGCTGTTACTCAATGTGTAGCCATCTTGGAAGTGCCATTAACAACACTGTTGGCCTCATTTTTCCTGTTAGAAAAGAAACAGAAAACTAAACATGTATCTACTTCTTAAATTTCCTTAGATGGGAGTATTTTACTGGGTCTGGCTATTCATCCTTCTTGTAAAGTAGTTTCTGGTAAAAGAAAGAGGGATACCTCCTTTGCTGAAGAGATTATTGATTCTGAATTTGGACTGGAAGATGAAGAGACAGATACAGGGTTTTCTTCTCAGATTTCTGATTCAGACTCGGAGGAGAGCTCAGTTTCTGCCTCTCCCTGTGGAAGGTTCACTTTCTCTGAAACTGGTTCTAGAATGTGCCAGTATTTTCAGTGGGAGGACAGTGAGGTTTTTCAGTCCCTAAGAAAATACTATGAGCTGGTACAGAAGGAACTTCCAAAACCTGCACCCATTCCTTCAGTTCTATCAACTCTGGAGGATGTGTGTGTTACTTCCTACAATTTTCCTGAGAGCTAGCTGCCCCTAAAAAGGCAGATAAGATGTATAAAGGTCCTCTTTCTTTTAAGTTTTTATATGGTCTCCCCAAACCTGATCTAGCAGCTGTAGCGTTAGTTAACCCTTCTGCTGCTAAACATTGTTAATTCCAATCCTACTTATTCTGATTAAGGATGGGAGGATTATTGATAAGTACAGGAAAAAGTGTGTGTTTCTGCCTTCTGCAACTTTGACTTTTAGAATTTTGAATTGTCATGCTTATGCATTAAGGTTTGTCCTGACAAATTGTGAAAGTATGAGGAATGTTTTGTCTGCAGTTTCTACTTGTGAGGAAAAGCCTGTGTTAAATAATTTAATTTCTTCTATTGCTCAGGTTGTTCCTCATTGTATACAGTATGTTTCTATGACTCTGTTGAGACTTCTTCAAGGGCTGTGGCCACTGCTACTGTTTTAAGCAGGTTTGCATAGCTGTATTCTCAGCACTTCCCAGATGATGACAAACATTAGATTTTAAGTCCTCCATTGAGTAGAAATTTCATTTTTGGCCCCTCCGCTGCAGAAGTGATCAAAAAGTGTGATGAAAGGGATAAGCTGATACAGAGAATCTCTTAAGATTTTTCAGTCCTCCTTTTCCATTTTTTCCAAGGGATTCTGTAAATGGTCATCCAGTTTTGGTAAGAAACAAAATATAAACAGTATCAACAAAATGCAGGTAAACATACACTGAAGAACTGGCAAGGGGGTTCCACGAAGAATTCTGGAAACTTCCAATCCCAGGGACAGTCCAATAAGTCAGAATGACTATTTAAGATACATTGCGCCCCCCCACCCCCCATCCTGGCAGCCCCTTTTGTTCTTCCAAAAAGTCTGAATCCCACTTTTCCCTTTGGCAACAGATAGTTTCAGACAAATAGGTTATGAAGGCAGTCATCAAGGTTACAGATAAGAATGGGAGGAAATTCATCCTTTCTGAGGATAATTCCTCATCCTGCAGACCAGACTTTTGCTTTTACCTGTCCTTCATCACATGGGCATGATAGAACCAGTTCCTCCTTCCCAAATGGGAAAGAGGTTTTATTCAAGGATGTTTTTAGTGCCAAAGAAAATGCTTGGAGACCAGTTATGGCTCTTTCTTTCCTAAACATGTTTGTGACAGAGCCCAAATTCAAAATGATGTCACTTCACAACCTGTCACCTCTTTTTCCTCTTTTAAGTTTCCTGATAACACTAGGTTTAAATGACGCTTGTCATCCCATTCCTATTCATCCAGACTTCAGGCATTTCTTAAGATTTTGTGTGTTTGGATTCAGTTATCAGTTATCTGCCTAATCATTTGGACTGTACACTGCACCAAGAGTGTTCACAAAGTGTCTGTCCTGTTGCAGGCTACAGAGTATCCACATTTTTCCCTATTTAGATGACTTGCTTATCTTTGCAGAGTCTTTTTCAAAGTGTCAGGAATTGCTGTCTTGTGACAGATGTCTTACACAAGCTGGGATTCCAAGAGGACATGCAAAAGTCTTTTGACTCCTTCTCACAATATTGTGTTTCTGAGATATCAACTAGACACCATAGTTCAATGAGCTTTTCTTCCACAGGAAATTAAAATATCTATTTCTAGGGATGTTCTTCATGTTTCTGTTGCAGTCATCACATTTGTGTTATCTGCTTGCAGTAGCCCTCAGTCGTCCTGATTAACAAAGTCTTGGGCCCTGCATCAGTTGCTGTCTTTCTGTGACGTCAGGTCGTCAGGGGTATAAAACAGGCAGCCGATGCCATTACATCAGTCTTTCTTGCCGTGCGGTGCCCGAAGCAGAAGCAGTTCACAAGTGCCGGTCGGCTGACTCCTGACATTTTCATTTTCAAGTTTCAGAGCCAAAGTCTTCAAATAAAGTTAAGTACCCCATTGGGGAAACTTTTTCTTGCTCCATACCGATGTCAGTAAAAGTTAATGATTGCATTTCTTGTGGAAAGCAAATACCTCATAAAGATTTTCATTCATACTGTATTCCTTGCCTAGGCCCTGACCACAATGTACCTTGCTGTCGGTTTTGTGCCTTATTTAACCAACGAAATATCTGTCGTCGGTATATTTACGCTTCTAAATATTTCAGTTCTCGGTTCAATTATCCAGATATGTCATCAGTAAGCTATCCGACTACCGGCATTCCGAAAAAACAGAAAGATAAAGACAGAGACAGGCCGCCAAGGTCCAAAGCTGCCGATGACACTTCTCCTAAGCCAGTCACCAGTTCACCGGTACTCAATGAGACACTTTCGCAGCCCCTGATACCTACTACTTCTGATTCGCAGACCTCTACTGAGACCCATTCGGAGTCCGGTATGCTACGAGATGCTTCAACTGTGGAACCTGTGGATGTCTCAACCTTGGATGGATCTGGAGCCTCTGTGCAGGCACTTGTTTCTGAGGGTGTGTTCAGGCCTACGGACTTGCATATTAAACCGCCACCTTCTTCTTTAAGGCCTAAAGCTCGAACCAAGCCTAGAAAACCAACGCCCAGGCCGCATGCTCAGGCCACTATGCCTAAAAAACAAATGATAAGTATGGCTGAAGACCTTATAACTTTAATCAGGGGAAGCCAACCATCCCCTTCTAAGAGACCTAGGACTGAATTTGCTTATGAATCCTCTGACCAGGATTCTGAAATTCTGGTTTCTTCTGATGACCTGGATTTATCCTTATCTACTTATGAGGATTCTGATGCAGAGGACTGTATTCCCTCTGCTTCCCCTCCAGAGGATTTCTCTTTTGGTGAAACGTTGCATACTCTTAAGGAGCATTTCTGCTGGGAAAGCCAGGATTACTCTGATTCAGAAAAGAGGCTTAGGGGCTTCTTACTCCTGCCTCAACACAGGCCTTTAGCTATCGCTCCTGTACTAGACATTGTTGATGATGTCTTTTCAGAATCTAGTTTGGCCCCTGATTCTTTGCCTCCTGCTCCCAGAAAACCTGATAGATGTTACAGGGTTCCTGATTCTCACAAGTTCCTTTTTAAAAATCCTACTGCAGATTCTGAGACTATTTCACAGGGACCCAAGGGCATTAAGGCTTCTGCTGCCAAAAATCCTACCCCTTCTGATAGAGACTCCAGGGGGCTGGGTAGATGGGGTAAGAAGGTATACACTTCTGCAACCTTGGCCATTAGGGCCTTAAACTGTCAGTTTCATATGTTAAAGTATCAGCAACATATTATTGAATTGCTTAAACAGAAAATGATGTTGATAGCTGACTGTGCTGAAAATAAAGATTTACAGTATTTATTGCATTCTGCTGAACAGGTTGGAAAACATACTTTGCAATGTGGGTTTGATTCATTAGAGGCATCTTGCAGGGCTGCTGTCACTGGGTCTGTACTTAGAAGGCATGCTTGATTTAAGGAACAATCTTTTCCTAATCATGTTAAAGCTAAATTGTTGGATGTTCCCTTAAATCAGGACCACCTGTTTGGCAACAAAGCAGAAGAAGTGCTTAAAAAGATGGAGGATAAAGCTAAATCTATGCAAACTGTTAAAGATTTCCTACAAGTTCAGCCTCCAAGATTTAGTAGGCATTGGCCCTCTAAGAACTGGTCCGTTCCTGCCTCTTTCAGGCCTTCTCAATCCAAAGCCAGACCCAGCAGAAGCCCCAGGTTTTAGTCTCAGGGTATGCACAAGACTAAGCAGTGGAGGGCTTCCGCTTCCAAATCAGGGAGTAGTAAGACTCCCCGCTATGGAAAGCTGTCTCAATGCCTTGACTTTAAAACTTCCAAGCACTTCTGAACTGACTACTCCTTTAGGGGGAAGTTTGCTCTGCAAGCCAAAAACTGGGAACTCATTACCCAGGACAAATGGGTTTTAAATATAGTGTCCCAAGGATACAGATTTCACTTCCACACGTTACCAACCCCAAACGGTTGGCCAGATCTACCCCCAAATCAGTGGGTAGAGGCTCAAAAGCAAGTACTCTCTCTTTTAAGCATAAAGGCTATTCAAACGGTACCAGAAGAGGAAAAGGGACAAGGTTTCTACTCAAGACTTTTCCTGGTTCCCCAGAAAAGACAATTCATGGCGTCCTATCCTGGACCTGTCTACTCTAAACACCTTTTTTTGGTTATTCCAAAATTCAAGATGCTGACTCTTCACCAGTTGCTTCCTATGCTAGTAAAAGATGGCTGGTTGGCAACACTCGATTTAAAGGAAGCATACCTGCACATCCCAATCAGGGAATCTTGCAGAAGATACCTACGCTTCAAAGCAGGCTACATGCACTATCAGTTCTCTGCACTGCCCTTTGGCTTATCTACTGTGCCCCAGGGTATTCACAAAGTGGTATTCACAAAGTGCCTAGCTCCAGTCATTGCATTTTGCAGACAAAGAAATATTCAAATATACTCATACCTGGACGATTCAGGCAGAAAGCCAGGACATACTTTTGAATCATCTGGCCTTTGTACAAAGGGTGCTAACTTGTGTGGGGTACACCATAAACGAAAAGAAATCACACCTGGTACCCTGTCAGCAAATTATATTCCTGGGAGCAAGCTTGAATACAACTTCCCAGATGGCTTCCTCACACCAGAGAAACAAATTCTTCTGACAACCTACTTCAGATTAGTGGCCACAAAAACCCTGCTATCTGCAAGGCAAATACTGCATGCCTTGGGGTTCATGGCCTCCTGCATTCTTTTAATTCCATATGCAAGACTGCATATGAGGAAACTACAATGGTATCTAAAAAGCCTATGGTAAGAACATTCTCAGGATCTAGAAGCAATGATTCCTATCATACCTTGCCTACGCCTAGAGTTTCTTTGGTGGGCAAAGGCTTGCCATCAAAACAAGGGACTACCATTCACTTTACCCCCTGCCGCCCAAACCCTAACAACAGACGCATCAGACTATGCATGGGGGGCTCACCTGGCGGGGAAGTGCATTCACGGCAAATGGAACCCAAGTCAAATGCACCTGCATATCAATCAAAAAGAAATGTTAGCTGTACAGAATGCTCTGACAGCCTTCAAGGACCACATTCTTCCAGGACAATTAATGGTAAAGACGGACAACACCACTGTTATGTGGTACATAAACAAGCAGGGGGCTACCCATTATTACCCCTCTGCAGACTAACTATGGCATTGTGGAACACAGCCTTGAGCTACCAAGTGCATCTACAAGCTCAATTCCTGCCAGGAAAGCTAAATACACTGGCAGACGGACTAAGCAGAAACTTCATGGACCCACACGAGTGGAAACTGGAACGAAAGATTTTCAACATGTTGACAAACAAATGGGGGAGCCCAGATATAGACCTGTTTGCCTCCCCCCAGAACTACCAATTGGACATATTTTGCACAAGGACTCCCCACAAACAGGCTTGGAAAGTGGATACCCTGTCCTTCAACTGGGAAAACCTATCAGTGTATGCATTTCCTCCTCTGCCTCTGCTCTCCAAAGTACTGCTAAAGATCAAACAGGACAAACCAAGGATGATATTGATTGCACCAGACTGGTCATGCCAGCACTGGTACTCTCTCTTGCGTAGTGTGTTACTGTTGGCCCCATGGTACCTGCCTCTGACCCCTACCCTGTTGTCTCAGCAGGAGATCCAGATTCTGCACCCTCAGCTTCAAACCCTGAACCTAGCAGCCTGGCTAATTACCTAATCTCTCCCTTACCATCCCTCAGTAAACCAGTGATGGATATCATTTTAGAGGTAAGGAGGCCCAGTACTAGAAAATCTTATGCTGAAAAATGGAAAAGATTCTGTGCCTGGAACCAATCTCAAGGGATGAGCACAGCAGTGCCCAACTTAACTCAGATTTTACAATACTTAACTGAGATGCTTCACAAGGGACTTTTTTTTCCCCTCCATCAAAATTCACGCCTCAGCCATTTCAGCTCATTATAACACATTACCTCCCCTCTTCTCGCATCCACTGCTCAGGCAGTTCCTCAGAGGGGCCAAAAATTTAAGACCCCCAGGAGAGCCCCAACTCCAGCCTGGGACCTTAACTTTGTATTGGAAAAACTCACCCTTCCTCCTTTCGAGCCAGCTGCTAGTGCAGATTTAAAATTCCTTTCTTGGAAAACAGCCTTTCTTTTAGCAATCACTTCAGCAAGAAGGGTATCTGAATTACAGGCCCTTATGGCTGTGGAGCCTTTCATCGTCTTTCATGTGGACAGGGTGTCCCTCAGAACCAATCCCTCCTTCATGCCCAAGGTGGTATCCAGTGTGGCTCTCAATCAGTCCATTCATTTGCCAACCTTCTTTCCTAATCCACAGAACAAAGGGGAATGGATACTGCACTTCTTAGATGTGCACAGGCAACTTAGATTTTACTTGGAGAGGACTAAACCTCAAAGGAAATCTGAACAACTGCTGGTGGCATTTGCTGCAGGGGCAGAGGGGAAGGCTATCTCAAAGCAAACCATTTCTAAATGGATAGGTCATTGCATTAATTTCTGCTATAAGCACCATGGAAAACCTATCCCACAGGGGATCAGACCCCATTCAACCAGGGCTGCATCTACCTCTACAGCCTTTCTCAGAGGTGTTCCTACCAGGGACATCCTAGAAGCTGCTACCTGGAGTTCTGTGCATACCTTCACCAAGCATTACCATTTGCCAATTTTCTCTAAGTCCAGAGCTGGCTTTACCACTGTAGTCTTGCAGGGTCTTATAGCTGATCCTAATGCTTTCTAACTTCCTCCTCCCGTCGTTAGCTTTGGGAATCTACCCAAATGTGATGACTGCAACAGCGAAACACAAAGAACATAGTACAGTTGTGTACACTTACCATAAATGTAGATGTTCGAGTGTATTCACTGTTGCAACATAGTATCCCAGGGATACAAATTTAATGGTAATTTTTTATATGTAAAAAAAAACAAACAGTTGCTTAAAAGCAGTCTTTCTAAATGCATGAATACTATTGAGGTAATCCCTTATTTTCTGTTTAGCATTCTGCAGTTGCTCCTCTTCTTGCTCTGAGATTCCTGCTGTTCTGCAATACTTTAACATTTGTCAGTCCGTCAAAATAATTTCTGTTACTTCTTAACCATACCTGTCTTTATTTCCACCCTATTTTTAAACTGCACTTTAATTGTATCCCACCCCCCAGCTATATTTTCAGAAGAAATTTCTATCTCCTCTAATAGCTCCTGAATAATTTCTACTATCCATTCATTAAATTCCTCTCTTTTCATCAGATAGATGGGAAAGTGCCAGTGTTTCATTTTTATTTCACTGCCATGTGTTTTTATTTTAGCTATTAGTAGCTCATGATTCAAAATAGATATTGGGTGCGTATCAACACTTTCAATTAAATGCACATGTTCCTGTGAAATGTAAATTCTGTCTAGCCTAGCCTACTTTTTGTATCTTGGAGAATAATATGTAAACTTACTCCAAACTCCTAGTACTGAATTCACATCTTCCATGCTAAATGTTTTCATAAATTTCTTCAAAAACTACTCTCCTTTGTTATATTTTCCCTTCTGGGCCCCTCCAGACACATCTTTACTGCTACAAATCAAATTCCAGTTCCCACCTATAAGTAATATTCCTTGCTGAAAGCTGATAATTTCTTCCAGAATTTTCTTAAGCTACATTATAACAGTTTTAGGTGGAATATAAATACATGCCAGTGTAACCCTCCTTCCTTGCTAGTAGCCCCTTAGTATTACAAATCTACCATTATTATCTTCTGTCACTATCAGAGCTCCTCTTGCAATTAATATGTCTCCTCTTTTCCTTTGTCCCAGATTTTCTGTGGAAAAACCATCCTGAAAACCTTTCTTTATCAAATTCACATGATCTGATGTTGTCCAACTCATTCCATTAAGCTGAAGGATTTGGTTCAGATGCTCAGATCCGACTGGCCACGTTCTCACAATTTGAGATTCCATTCCTGAGCTCCTCCTACCTACCGACAATGCCCAGCTACCCCCATGCTACCTCAGATCTCGTTTGCCACACTTGGTATTCAGCAGCGAGTTCCACTTGAGCTTCTCCTCACAGCATTTTTGGTAAGTTTTTTTTCTCTACTTTTTGCCTGTCTTCTACCCTTCCATACTCTCTCTTTTCTGTCTAGTTCTCGGGACTGTGTCCATTAGACCTTCTTAGTATATAAAAAAAAAAGTCTTTCTTCCCTTGCCTTCCCTTTTTTGTCTCCTATGGCTGATCAAAAGCCTTTAGGGTTCAAGAAATGCACTTTCTGTAGGCGGCAGATCCCTTTATCTGACATCCACAGGAAGTGCATGTACTGTTTGGAGCCTCTCCATTTGGAAGATCCTTGTGATATCTGCAGGGCTTTTCACCCCTGGGCTCTGGCTGATAGGAGATGCAAACTCATTTTAAAGGACTTGCTTCCTCCTCCTGCTACCTTGGGAGTGCCTCCTTCATTAGGGGCTCAATCCCTGGCTAAGAAGCCCAAGGAGGGACGGGAGTCCATGGGGACCATCGCCCATGCGGTCATCCTCGGAGCCTCCCTGTAGGAAGACTTAAGTCTTCAGAACCTACTCAGTCAGCTCTGAATTCACTTACCTCCTCCTCTCCTCCACCCCATTCCTCCTCCGAGGCTACGGGGCCGAGAGTTTTTCCCTCCACATCAGCGCCAGCTGTGTCAGAGTCAAGGTCTTCCAGCCTGGATCTCCCTGGATGATCTCCGAACTGTAGACAGTGGAAATCTCCCAGTCCCCCATCCTCAGCTTCGTCTACGTCTTCCCGAAGCCAGTCTTCTAGGGATGTGGGTAAGCTCATGTGGCAGTTCCTTGAGACACAGGTACAGATTGAGATTGTGTCTGGCCCGTCAACTTCTGGATCCATAAGGTTCTCCCCATTCCAACCTGTTGCTCCTTCTCTGATTCGTCCTTTGGTTTCAGAGTTGTAAGTACCGTTGGGTCCCAATGCCGGGATGTCTGAGCCAATAGAAATTTCTTCATTGTCTCTGGATTCTCCTTGGCTTGCTCAGGTCTGGCTGCTTCAGTTCCAAGTGTGTCTCTGACCCGGAACGTTGAGGTCGGTTTTGGGGGATTGACTTCAACTACAAAGTTCTCGGAGCCATCTCTTCCCCTTGAGGCCTTGGCCTTTGACAGCTCCATTCTGACTCCCCTCCCCCTCGGAGCGGGAGGCCTGTCTGTTCCGGGAGGTGTCTGCTCCAGTGGCTTTGCCCGTGGTGAGACAGCCCCAGGTTGTTCAGAGTCCTTCCATATTCGAGGTGGTGGAGAGAGTCCCATCTGCTCCCAAGAGACCCTAGGAACCTACGATAATGGAACCTCCCCTATCCCAATCTGGAACTGTGTCTGAGACCTATGAGCTACCACATTGACAGCTGGACCCAGAAAGCTTCCATGCTGTTCCTTCAGTGATCCCCCAAATTTCTTCTGATACCTTCCGAAGCACCCCCCAAGGAGGTTCATCGAAAGAGACCATGTAAAAGGAGGCACATGGATTCCCCTACAGAATCCCTTACCACAGATACTGACTTCAAGGAAGGTCGAGGATCACCTAAATCTCCACCCAGTGAGGTCACCTTTGGTGACATTCTTGAAATCATTAACCAGAAGGGTGGATGGTCATCCCAAACCCCTTCTGTGGAGGAGTTGGTGTTGTTGGAAGCTTTCGGGTCCAGCTCATCTGCCACCTGGGTATCCCCCCCCCAAGGCTGAGTCGCTTATCCAGCTGGTGTTGTCGAGGCTTGAAAGGAGCCGGATATAGTAGAACCCATCCCCAAGTGTGCTGATAAAATTTTGAGTACAAAACTGGCAAGCAGTCTTGGTCCAAGGGAATCACGGTAGATTCCGAGAACTTTGAAGTTGAAGTCAATCCCCCAAAACCGACCTCAATGTTCTGGGTCACCAAGAAAGAGCTCGCTGAGGAGAGTGACTCCTTGACCCAGAGTGAGAAAGATGGTAAGACCCTGTCTGCCACTGGGATCTGTTTTTCTGCTCCACAATGGACCTTTTCTAGGAACCAGCATGGCAGTAGGAAAATATAGTTTTGGAAGTTGCAGGACCCTTTCCAGGACACTCAGGGAGACTTTCCCCCATGGCAGAGGGGGGATATAGTCAGAATGGTAGACTCCGCACATGCAGCTGAGGGGGGTTGAAAAATCAAGAATTGTGGGAACCTGCCGCAGACCAACCTTTCCAGTGGTCCTGAAGGGTTGCCCGACTGCTGTCCTCTGGTAGCAGTTGGGGACAATTTTCCTTACACTCAGAAGCCTGGGAGGCTATCACAAATGACAAATGGATACTAAGGATCATATCCAGAGGATACTCCATTCCCTTTTTTTGACATTCCTAAACAAAAATCTCACCTCCCCAATGTTCCACCCAGTTAGAGGGAGGATGTTGCCCAGGAAATAAGAAAGTCACTACAAAAAAGAGTCATCCAAGAGGTCCCCCCAGATCAGATCGGATTGGGCGTTTACTCCAGATTCTTTTTAGTGCCCAAAAAGACAGGGGATCCGCGGCCAATATTGGATCTCACATACCTGAACAAGTCAGTGAAAGACACCAAGTTCAGGATAGTCACAATTCAATCCATCTTACCCCTCCTGAAGATGGGCGATTTGATGTGCTCTATAGACTTCAAGGATGTGTCCTAGCATATCAAAGATGGACAGACGCTCCAGGATCTTACTGCATTTCAGGCTGGGAACCAGTCACTACCAGTTTTGGGAGCTTCCATTTGGTCTCACCACAGCCCCCAGGGTGTTCACCAAATGTCTAGCGGCAGTTGCAGCTCCTCTCCGACTGCAAGGGCATCAGATATTTCCATATTTGGGCGACTGGCTCCTAACCGACCCAACTAGGCATCCTCTCCTTCAGACATGGGATTACTTCTTCAATCTAGCTTCCAATTTTGGCATAACGGTAAATTAGCAAAAGTCTCACCTGGACCTAGTTCAGACCGTAGATTTTATAGGGACACATCTGGACAAAACGGTGGCTAAAGTTTATCTCACATTGGACAGGGTACCAAATCTGAAGTCACGCGTCAACCAGATCTTAACTGCTCCGACACCCCTGGCCTCTATGATTCTGTGGGTTTTAGGCTCCATGGTAGCAACCACAACCCTTTTTCCAATGGCATATTTTCATATGTGCATTCTGCAGTGGACCCTGGTGGTACTGTGGTCTCTTCTCAGAAATCTCTTGAATTTTCCCATAAAACTTTCCTGTGTTTTCAGGGATTTTCTCCTTTAATGGGTTCAGTCACCAGATTTGACTCTAGGACAACCATTTGTTCTCCACTCCCTAACTGCCACGTTAACCACTGATGCTTCCCAGTTTGAGTTGGGGGGCATTGTCTGGGTCGGATGGTCCAAGGCATGTGAACGCCCCAAGAGACCAAGCTGCATATCAATGTCCTCAAGATGAGAGCGGTTCTTATAGTGTTGCAAGAACTAGACAGCTTTCTTCCTCAGGGGACTTTTGTGATCCAAACAGACAACATGTCAGTGGTTTGGTTCCTCAACAAACAGGAAGGGACCAGGTCTTATCCCCTTTGTCCAGAAGCAATGAGGGTTTGGCAGTGGGTGATTTCTTCCAGACGCTTTCTGGTGGTAATGCACATTCTGGGCTAGTCCAACATTCTGGCCGACAGACTCATCAGAGTTCTGCTGGTGCCTCATTTTTGGTCCCTGAACCAATCCGTGGCAGAGGCAGTCCCCCAGAAATGGGGTTATCCTTACTGCAACCTCTTTGCGTCCCCCTCAACAACAAATACAGCAAGTATTTTGCCTTGACTCCACTTCAGGGACAGTCCCCCAGGAACGCTTTAGTTCATGCTCAGCCCTACGGTCTACTGTATGCCTTTCCCCCTCTTCCCTTGATTCCCAAGTTTATACTGAAAGCTTTCAAGTTGCGAAGCAAAGTGATCCTCATTGCTCCCTTTTGACCTCAACAAACATGGTTCACCTTTCTTTGGTCTCGTCTGATTTGCCCCTGATGAGGTTGGATCAGAGTCCAGATCTTTTCTGTCATTTGTCGGGGCATTCACACCCCAATCTTCAGACCCTGAAATTAACCACATGGTTTCTACACTTCCAGTGATGACTAGATCTCCCAGACTGTCTTCTCCATTTTGGGACATTTTGATTTTGTCACATAGAGCTTCCACTTGCAAGATTTACAAGAGCAAGTGGAAAAGATTTTCTGTTTGAGTGGAGCAGAATCAGATAGATCCTTTTACTGTGGAGCAGAATCAGATAGATCCTTTTACTGCACCGGTACATATATACACACTTTCCTTTTCAAGGAAGCTGCTTGTCACTCTACAGTCAAAGTACAGCTTGCTGCCATTTCTAACTTTCACTTTGGTTTTGGTTCAGCGTCTTTGGCCACTTCTAATTTATGTACAGCTTTTCTTAGGGGCACATTTTTACTGCGACCATCAGTCAAAGATCATATGCCCCCTTGGGATCTTACTTAGATTTTACAGGCTTTGGTCCATCCTACCTTTGAACCTTCACCTACCGTAGATCTAAAATTTCTTTCCTGGAAAATTATTTTTCTAGTAGCTATTACCTCAGCCAGGAGAGTGTCTGAGCTGCAGACTCTTTCTGCTAAGTTCCTATACTTTTTTTTTCATAAAGACAGAATTACTTTCCTAGAAATCTTTTTTTTTTACCCAAGGTGGCTGAAGAGATGAACATTAACCAGGTAGTTGATATTCAAGTTTCTTTCCTCAATATCAGAACAAAGGTGAATAAGCCTTCCACATGCTTGATGTTTGCATAGACGACTTTGTTTTTTAGATCCATAGAACAAAATCCTTCAGGAAGAGCGATTAGTGTTGCTTCCTTTTTGAATGCTAAAAAAGGCAAGGGAGTGACCAAAGTTTCTTTAGCCAAATGGTTGAAAGATTGCATTAAGTTAATCTACTCTTCTAAAGGTGTTCTATTTCCAAGTCTGGTAAGGGTGCACCCTACAAGGTCTACGGCTGTGTCTCAAGCTTTTTGGTCCAGAGTTTCTATTGAAGATATTTGGGATGCTGTTACTTGGTCTAACCCTCATACTTTTGTTAATCATTACAAATTGGACCTGGTATCCAGGAGCAGAAGTGCTTTTGGTTCTGCTGTACTCTGGCTATCCTTCCTTAATGGCCACCCTGAATTACTGTATGTATGGTAGCTGGGTGCTCTGTCCCTCAGGTTAATGGAATGAGTTGGACAACATCAGATAGAGAAGTTATGTTCTTACCATAACATTCCATCTGGGTTGTCCAACTTCATTCCATTAACCTTCCTGCCCCCCTCCCCCTGTCCATGTTTTTTTCTGGGAAGCCTAGAAGAAGCCTTTCTAGGAATTTTTTCCTTGCTTGAGTTCCTGCTGTTCTGTTGTTGAGAGTTATATTAATATATATATATATATATATATATATATATATATATATATATATATATATATATATATATATATATGTGTGTGTATATGTAGTATTGTTTATGTTGGTTTGAACACCTTTTTTCTAGTGTGAAAACTCAACTGAGGTAACGAGGGGGGCATTGTGGATAGGTAGGAGGAGCTCAAGTTTGGAATCATGAGCTGTGAGAAGGTGGTCAGTTCCGAGCATCGGAACCGAATCCCTAAGGTTAATGGAATGGTAAGAGCATATCTTCTTTTTCACTTCTTTCCAGGTGTGTCACCTGTAGCATAGCTCTTTACTCTCTGCATTTGTAATATAGTTCATTAATCTTTCTTTTTTTGAGTTATCTGTGAGACCATTGACATTTAAAGAAATTGGAGAAAGCATAATTGTGTTAAAAAGTTATTATTCCTACTTTTTATGTGTAACAGTCTTTTTGTTAAGTGTCTAGACCCAGCTTTTGTGTTACATGCATACACTGTTTGGCAGGTTGATCTTTTATACAATTTTTTCTTGTCATATCCATGTGAACCTATGTCATGTCTTACAAAACTTTTTATGTTATTGATGCCTTCAGACAAAAAAAACCACGCCCCCAATACCACCCTAAAACCTTATAACTTAATTCTGACACACAAAACCATGTACATTTTCAAATACTGAAGCTTTATCCTCCTAATAGGAACATGTGTCCCAAACTGACAGCCACACTTACAAACTTAGTTTAACCTAAAAGAAAGGTTATCCATGCTAAGACGCATGGTACAGTCTATGCTTCTACTAGGTGCTGTCTGGGAGATAGGAGAATACTTGAATGCTTTCAAAAAACATTATCTCCTAGCTATTTCTCTTTATCGGATTGTGTCCATGGAGACATGAGGACCAGATACAAAGTTGCTACTAAAACTTATATTTATTTGACAGAATAAGCTTTATAATATTCAGTGTTCTTTTTTATTTACTTGCTTTCTTTTAAAATTTGTTACTAGATCAAGCTAAGGGTCTTAATCTAGCCATTTCCCTATGCAAGAAAAAGAAAAAGTACGTCAATTTTTCTTTTGTCAACCTCTTTTGACCAGACTTTTCTTCGTTTTTTACATTGCAGTACCTACATTTCTTAAAACTGAACAAGGAGAAAGAGAGTAGAAAGGAGAGAAAAAACAGGAGCACTTGCTTACATTGGTATCCCCATTACACTTAAAAGTAACTGAGAAAACTTTACTTTATAGCATGCAATGAAAATCATGCAGTATAAAAATATTACTTTTAAGCATTAAGTGTTTTTCTGAACAGTAATGACATGAAGTAGGGCATATGCTTTAGAGTCCCCTACAAGTTTAACAAAGTAAAAAAGTCCAATATTTCCAGATTTTCTTGATGTTCGTCGTGTTTCACTGTTGCAGTCATTACATTTGGGTAATCTGCTGGCAGGTTTCCCTCAGTTGGCCTGAATAACAAAGTCTTGGGTCCTGCGTCGGTTGCTGTCTCCTCTTCCATAACGTCAGGTCGTCAGGGGTATAAAACATGCAGCCGACGCCATTTTATTCAGTCTTTCTTGCCTTGCGGTGCCCGGAGCAGAAGCAGTTCGCAAGAGCCGGTTGGCTGACTCCTGAAATTTTTGTTTTCGAGTTTCAGAACCGAAGTCTGCAAAAAAGCTAAGTACCCCATTGGGGATTCTTTTTTCTTGTTCTTAACAGACATCAGTAAAAGTTAACAATTGTCTTACCTGCAGAAAGCAAATACCTCATAAAAATTTTAATTCGTACTGCATTCCTTGCTTAGGCCCAGACCACGATGTCCCTTGCTGTTGGTTTTGTGCCTTATTTAACCCCCAAACTATTTGTCGTCGGTATGTTTACACAGCAAATTATTTTGGTACTCAGTTTAACTATCCAAAAATGGCTTCAGTAAGCCATCCAACTACCAATATTCTGAAAAAACGAAAGGATAAAGACAGAGACAGACCACATTTGTCCAAAACTGCTGACGACGCTTCCGTTAAGCTAGTTGCCAGTTCGCTGGTACTCACTGAGTCGCTTTTGCAGCCCCTGATACCCGCTACTTCAGATTCGCAGGCCTCTACTGAGACCCATTCGGAGCCCAGTATGCCGCGAGATGCTTCTTCGACTATGGAACCTGCAGATTCTCTACCTTGGATGCGTCCGGAGCCGCTGTGCAGGCACCGGCTTCTGAGGGTGTATTCAGGCCTACAGATTTGCATTTTAAACCAACGCCATCTTCTTCATCAAGGCCTAAAACTCGACCGACGCCTAGAAAACCGATGTCCAAACCGCATGATCAGGCCCATATGCCTAAAAAACAAATGCTTAGAATGACTGAAGACCTTATTATTTTAATTAGGGGAAGCCAGACTTTCCCCTCTAAGAGACCTAGAACTGATTTTCCTTCTGATTCTTCTGATCAGGATTCTGAAATTTCTATTTCTTCTGCTTACCAGGCTTTCCCCTTATCTGCCTATGAGGATTCTGATGCAGAGGATTCCATTCCCTCTCCTTCCCCTCCATAAGGTTTTTCGTTTGGTGAAACCTTGCACACTCTTAGGGAGCATTTCTGCTGGGAAAGCCAGGATTACTCTGACTCCAAAAACAGGCTTAGGGAATTCTTACTCCTCCCTCAACACAGGCCTTTAGCTATTCCTCCTGTTCTGGACATTGTAGATGATGCCTTCTTGGAATCTAGCCTGGCCCCAGACACTTTACCTCCAGCTCCAAGAAAACCTGACAGGTATTACCGAGTAGCTGACTCTACAAATTCCTCTTCAAGAATCCTACTGCTGATCTAGAGACCATTTCCCAAGGACCAAAGAGCATTAAGGCTACTGCTGCCAAAAACCCTACCCTCTCTGATAGAGATTCCAGGACCTTGGACAGATGGTATACACTTCTGCTACTTTGGCCATTAGGGCCTTAAATTACCAGTTTCATATGTTAACATATCAGCAGCATACTATGGCACTGCTTAAACAGAAAATTATGTTGATTCCTGACTGTGCTGAATATAAAGAATTACAGGATTTAATACATTCTCCTGAACAAGTTGGTAAACATACTTTGCAATGTGGTTTTGACTCTTAAGAATCACATTGCAGGGCTGATGTCACTGAGTCTGTACTTAGAAGGCATGCTTGGCTTAAGGAGCAAAACATGCCAAATCATGTTAAACTAAATTACTGGATGCTCCCTTAAACCAAGAACGCTTGCTTGGCAACAAGGCAGAAGAGGTCCTTAAAAATATGGAGGAAAAAGGTAAATCTATGCAAACTGTTAAAGATTTACTGCAAGTACAGCCTCCCAGATTTAGTAGGCATTGGCCTTCTAAGAATTGGTCCTTTCCAGTCTCTTCTAGGCCTTCTCAGTCCAAACCCATGAACAGCAAACCAACTAGGTTACAGTCTCAGGCTACACACAGGCCTAAGCAGTGGGGGGCTCCCACTTCCAAAGCTGGAAGTAGTAAGACACCCCCTTATGGAAAAATGTCACACTGACTTAACCTTAACCCTTGCAAGCCTTGCTCACCTGCCTGCTCCTTTAGGCAGAAAGCTCGCCCTGCATGCAAAAAACTGGGAACATTACCCAGGACAAATGGGCTTTAAATATAATTTTCTAGGGATACAGATTCCACTTCCACACTTTACAAACCCAAAACGATTGGACAGACCTACCCCCAAATCAGTGGGCAGAGACTCAACAGCAGGTTATCTCTCTTCTAAGTATCAGGGCTATTCAACCTGTCCCAGCAGAAGAAAGGGACAAGGTTTTTACTCAAGACTTTTCCTGGTACCCAGAAAAGACAGCTCCTGGTGTCCTATCCTGGACCTCTCTATTCTAAACATATTTTTGGTAATCCCAAAATTCAAAATGTTAACACTTCAACAGCTGCTTCCTATGCTAGGCAAAGATGCCTGGTTGACAACTTTAGACTTAAAGGAAGCTTACCTGCACATTCCAATAAGGGAATCTTGCAGGAAATACCTATGCTTCAGAGCAGGCTCCATGCACTATCAGTTCTCTGCATTTCCCTTTGGCTTATCTACCGCGCCCAGGGTATTCACAAAGTCTCTAGCTCCAGCCATTGCATTTTGCAGGAAGAGAAATATTCAAATATACCCATACCTGGACGATTGTCTAATTCAGGCAGAAAGCCAGGACATGCTATTAAAACATCTGGCATGTGTAAAGAAACTTCTAACCTCACTGGGGTACACCATAAACGAAAAGAAATCCCATCTGGTACCCTGCCAACAGATTGTATTCCTGGGTGCAAGCTTGAACACAACTTCCCAGACAGCTTACCACGTGCCAGAGAAGCAAGTTTATTTGACAATGTACTTCAGACTACTGACCACAAAGACCCAGCTATCAGCAAGGAAAAATTTGCAAGCCCTAGGGTTCATGGCCTCTTGCATTCTTCTAATTCCATATGCAAGACTACATATGAAGAAACTACAATGGTATCTAAGAAGCCTATGGTGTTAACATTCTCAGGACCTGGAATCAATAATTCCTATCATTCCTTGTATAAAGACGGAGTTCCTTTGGTGGGCAGAGGCATGCCACCTCAACAAGAGGCACCCTTTCAATCTACTCCCTGCCGCCCAAACCCTGACTACAGACATATCAGACTATGCATGGGGGGCTCACTTGGCAGGGCAGTGCATTCAGGGCAAATGGAACCCAAGTAAAATGCACCTGCATATCAACCAAAAAGAGATGTTAGCTGTACAGAATTCCCTGACAGCCTTCAAGGACCACATTCTTCCAGGACAATTATTGGTAAAGACAGACAACACCACAGTTATGTGGTACATAAACAAGTAAGGGGGAACCCACTCGTACCCTCTCTGCAGACTAGCCATGGCTATGTGGAACACAGCCTCGAGCTACCAAGTGCACCTGCAAGCTCAATTCCTGCCAGGTAAGCTAAATTCACTGGCAGATGACCTAAGCAGAAATCTCATGGACCCACACGAATGGAAACTGGAACCAAAAATATCCAACCTCTTGAGGAACAAATGGGGGGGACTCCAGAGATAGACCTGTTTGACTCCCCCCAGAACTACCAGTTGGACAAATTCTGCTCAAGGACTCCCCACAGTCAAGCTTGGAAAGTGGATGCTCTGTCCTTCACCTAGGAAAGCCTCTCGATTTATGCCTTTCCCCCTCTGCCTCTCCTCTTGAAGGTTCTGCTAAAGATCAAATGGGACAAACCAAGTACAATTCTTATTGCACCAGACTGGCCTCGCCAGCACTGGTACCCCTCTTGCGCAGCATGATACTGCTGGATCCATGGCACCTGCCTGCTGTCCCAGAGCAGGCAGGCTGGGGCTTCCCCACCCTGCCCCGGCTTCTCCTCCCTTGACCTGCAGCCTTCATCCTTCCAGTCTCCCTCAAATAGTCCAGGTCAAAGGTGCTAAAAAAGGTTCTGGAAGAAGCAAAGAGAGAACACTGAAAAAAAAAAAAAAACTGAAAAATTGAAAAGATACTGTTCCTGAAAGGAATGGGCACTACAGTGCCAGTTTACCCAGTTTCTCTTATATTCTTCAGTACTTAACAGAAATGCTCAGGGCCTTCTCTCTTCTCATCAATCAAAATTCTGCATTTTCAGCACATTATAATACTGAATAACCACCCCCTCACCTCTCCCCCTGTTAAAAAAAGTTCCTCAGAGGGGCTGCAATTTAAGACCCCCAGACGCAGCCCCTACCTAATCCACAAAACAAAGGAGAACTAAATTGCACTCTTGGGACGTGCCCAGACAACTTAGATTTTATTTCTGTAAGCACAATGGAAAACCTACCCCACAAGGGATTAGATCACATTCCACCAGGGCTGCATCTACCTCTACAGCCTTTCTCAGAGGGGTCCCTACCAGGGACATCCTAGAAGCTGCTATCTGGAGCTCTGTTCATACCTTCACCAAGCATTACCACATGCATATTTTTTCTAAATCCAGACCTGGTTTTGCCACTGCAGTATTGCAGGGCCTAATAGCTGGTCCTAATGCTCTCTAACTTCCTCTTCCCTTCCTTAGCTTTGGGAATCTACCCAAATGTAATGACTGCAGCAGTGAAACATGAAGAACATAGTACAGTTGTGTACACTTACCATAAATGTAGATGTTCGAGTGTATTCAGTGTTGCAGTCCTGGTTACCCTCCCTCCAGCCCCCTGACTTCCCTTGGCTGTACCTTTCCTTCTTGTTTGGTGTATTTCAGCTTTCTGGTGCATTTGCATTTTATTGGAGGTGTAACTTAACGTATAATTGCTTCGCATTATGGGGGCACCTGACATCTGGGGCAAGAAAAACTGATGTAATGGCGTCGGCTGCATGTTTTATACCCCTGATGACCTGACGTCATGGAAGAAGGGACATCATCCAACTCAGAAATCCAAGACTCTGGTATTCAGGCCGACTGAGGGCTACCTGCAGGCAGATAACCCAAATGTAATGACTGCAACAGTGAATACACTTGAACATCTACATTTATGGTAAGTGTACACAACTGTACTTTTTATCATCTCATCTAAATATTTGTTTAAAACGTCTTCCATTATTTTCCAGCCTTTTGTATTTTGAGCTGATATACACCATCTTCTCTGTAGCAATAACTTCTTCCTCATGTAATAGCTGCAAGCTTTAACATTGAAAGAACCACTCATGGTCTTTCATAGGAAAATGATCAGCCTCAGGACATCATACTTTCTTGCCAAAAATGGTTTCCGTAATAGCCCTACCCTGCTCCTAGCATTTTTTTCCAAAACCCTAGAATAAAGAGGAGAGACTCCTGCATCTGTTGGATATCTGTATGCAGCTATACTGTTGCATGAACATGGCTAAATCCATTCTCCCTCTGGAGTAGTTTCTGAGAACCGGGTATAATTCTGTTTGCTTCTCTGAGTAACAATTAGCTGTGCAAATTCTGCTGCA
Source organism: Protopterus annectens (assembly GCF_019279795.1). Classification (NCBI taxonomy): domain Eukaryota; kingdom Metazoa; phylum Chordata; order Ceratodontiformes; family Protopteridae; genus Protopterus; species Protopterus annectens. The sequence goes on from NC_056746.1 coordinate 341,800,374, forward strand.
GAGCATCACTCAGAGAAGGTTGAGAACTTAATGCTTCCTCCTTCAAATAGACTTGTTTGTTTCTGTATGTATTTTCTCCCAATTCCTCTTTTCATCAGGGTAATCCAGAATTTAAAAGCGGAGGTGCCAAAACTCCTAATAGCACCATTTTGGCTCATGCTGCTGTAGTTCTGCCTCCTCATTCAGATGTCCAGTATGAAATCTGTCATGCTGCCTTTGCAGTTGAACTTCCTCACATAGGACAAGGGGACTGTAATACACCACTACCTGAAGACTGTGGAGCTAATCCCTTGGATGATTTAGCTCTTGCACCATTTAGGCACCAGATCACTTTGGAGGTCGTATGCTCACTGTCATTAAGAAAACAAGTTATCTGCTACAGGGATGCTGTATCTTGCCAAGTAGATAAGGTTGTTTTGTCTGGTGCCACAGAAAGAATCAGGACCCTTTGTTAGCTTCAGGGTCCTTGATTCTACAATACTTAACTAAAACTTTCATGTGGCCTGTAGTAGGCCTCTTTAAAGGTATATCTGTGAGCTATTTCACCCTGTATGCCTGTGGATCCCCCTTACATTTCTGCAGTCTGTTGGGCATTTCCTTAAAGGAGTCTTATATTTGAGATGACATATAAAGGTAATTGCTCCTCCATGGGATTTGAATTATGTCCTGGAAAAGCTTGCAGCCTTCTCGTGAACCTGCTGTCTCTTCCCCTTTGAAATATCTAACTTGGGAAGCTTCTTTTGTCTGCTTTTACCTTGAGTAAAAAGATTTCTGAACTGCAGATTCTTGGGTACTTTTCCATTATTGGGGCAGCACTTCTAATGTGGCAGCAGGTGCACGTGATACTGTCACAGTTGCTTTTGGTAAGTAAGCCGCTTTTATGGTTGAGCTGTAGAGGTCAAGGATTGCGGTCAAGTGAGTGGGGAGAGAGGGCGTCTGTAAGTAATGGATTTTTTCAGACAAGTGAAAGCATTGAAACGCCCCCTTTTCTACAGGCTGTACACCTGCTGTTCGTGAAGGGCTTTTGTTTTTACATTAGCAGGACTATGTTTTTTTTTTTTGTTTTTTTTTTAATGTTTGGCTCCCTTTTATTATAAACAACTGTTTTGGATATCATGGACAGGGTTTTGTGGCATAGCAAGCATTTAAAATCTTGCCGCTATAGAAGTTTATAAAGTGGATGTTCTTCGTGTTTCACTGTTGCAGTCATTACATTTGGGTTATCTGCTTGCAGTAGCCCTCAGTCGGCCTGATTAACAAAGTCTTGAGTCCTGCGTCGGTTGCTGTCCCTTTTTCCATGATGTCAGGTTGTCAAGGGTATAAAACATGCAGCCGACACCATTACATCAGTCTTTCTTGCCATGTGCTGCCCGAAGCAGAAGCAGTTCTCAAGTGCTGGTCAGCCGACTCCCGAAATTTTCATTTTCGAGTTTCAGAACACAAGTCTTCAACTAAAGCTCAGTACCCCGTCCGAGAAACTTTTCTTGCTCCTTACCGATGTCAGTAAAAGTTAATAATTACATTTCTTGTGGAAAGCAAATACCTCACAAAGATTTTCATTCGTACTGTATTCCTTGCCTAGGCCCTGACCATGACGTACCTTGCTGTCGGTTTTGTGCTTTATTAAATCAGCGCACTATCCATCGTTGGTATATTTTCGCCTCTAAATATTTCGGTTCTCGGTTTAATTATCCAGAAATGTCGTCGGTTAGCCATCCGACTACCAGGATTCTGAAAAAATGCAAAGATAAAGACAGAGACAGGTTGCTGAGGTTCAAAACTGCAGTTGACGCTTCTCCTAAGCCAATCGCCAGTTTGGCGGTACTCAGTGAGGCACTTTCGCAGCCCCTGATACCCGCTACTTCTGATTCGCAGGCCTCTATTGAGACCCATTCGGAGTCCGGTATGCCGCGAGATGCTTCAACTGTGGAACCTGCAGATCTCTCTACCTTGGATTGGTCCAGAGCCGCTGTGCAGGCACTGGCTTCTGAGGGTGTATTTAGGCCTATGGACTTGCATATTAAACCGACGTCTCCTTCTTCATTTAGGCCTAAATCTCGAACCATGCCTAAGAAACTGACGCCCAGGCTGCATGTTCAGGCCTCTATGCCTAAAAAACAAATTCTAAGAATGGCTGAAGATCTTATAACTCTAATCAGGGGAAGCCAACCTCCCCCTTCTAAGAGACCTAGGACTGAAATTGTTTATGAATGTTTTGACCAGGATTCTTTTTTCTGATCCTTCTGATGATCTGGATTTGCCCTTCTCTACTTATGAGGATTCTGATGCAGAGGACTCTATTCCCTCTGCTTCCCCTCCAGAGGATTTTTCTTTTGGTGAAACCTTACATACTCTAAGGGAGCATTTCCACTGGGAAAGCCAGGATTTTTCGGATTCAAAAAAGAGGCTTAGGGATTTCTTACTCCTGCCTCAGCATAGTCCTTTAGCTATTCCTCCTGTACTAGACTTGTTGATGATGCTTTTTCGGAATCTAGTTTTGCCCCTGATTCTTTGCCTCCTGCTCCCAGAAAACCTGACAGATATTACAGGGTTCCTGATTCACACAAGTTCCTTTTTAGAAATCCTATTGCGGATCCGGAGACTATTTTAGAGGGACCCGAGGGCATTAAAGCTTCAACTGAAAAAAATCCTACTCCTGATAGAGACTCCAGGGCACTGGATAGATGGGGTAAGAAGGTTTACACTTCTGCAACCTTGGCCATTAGGGCTTTGAACTGTCAGTTTCATATGTTAAAGTATCAACAACATGTTATTGGATTGCTTAAACAGAAAATTATGTTGATTCCTGACTGTGCTGAAAGTAAAGAATTACAGGATTTAATGCATTCTGCTGAACAGGTTGGAAAACATATTTTGCAATGTGGATTTGATTCATTAGAGGCCTCTTGCAGGGCTGCTGTTACTGGGTCTGTGCTCAGAAGGCATGCTTGGCTTAAGGAGCAATCTTTGCCTGAACATGTTAAAGCTAAACTGTTGGATGCTCCCTTAAATCAGGACTGCCTGTTTAGCAACAAAACTGAGGAAGTTCTTAAAAAGATAGAAGATAAAGCTAAATCTATTCAAACTGTTAAAGATTTCTTACAAGTTCAGCCTCCTAGATTTAGTAGGCACTGGCCCTCTAAGAACTGGTCCTTTCCAGCCCCTTCCAGGTCTTCTCAAGCCAAACCCAGACACAGCAGAAACCCCAGGTTTTAGTCCCAGGGGACACACAAGACTAAGCAGTGGGGGTTTCTGCACCCAAATCTGGGAGTAGTAAGACTCCCCCCAATGGAAAACTGTCTCAATGACTTGCTTTTAAAAGTTCCAAGCACTTCCCAACTGAATGCTCCTTTAGGTGGAAAGATTGGTCTGCAGGCCAAAAACTGGGAACTCATTACACAGGACAAATGGGTTTTAAATGTAGTGCCCCAAGGATACAGATTTCACTTCCACACGTTACCAACACCAAGTGGGTGGCCAGATCTACCCCCAAATCAGTGGGCAGAGGCCCAAAATCAAGTACTCTCTCTCTCTTAAGCATGGGGGCTATTCAGTTGGTACCAGAAGAGGGAAAAGGACAAGGTTTCTATTCAAGACTTTTCCTGGTACCCAGAAAAGGCAATACATGGTGTCCTATCCTGGACCTTTCTTCTTTAAATACCTTTCTGTTGATTCCAAATTTCAAAATGCTGACTCTTCACCAGTTACTTCCTATGCTAGGCAAAGATGCATGGTTGGCAACACTAGACTTAAAAGAAGCATACCTGTACATTCCTGTCGGAGTCTTGCAGAAGATACATATGCTTCAAAGCAGGCAACATGCACTATCAGTTCTCTGCACTGCCCTTTGGCTTATCTACTGCACCCAGGGAATTCACAAACTGCCTAGCTCCAGTCATTGCATTTTGCAGGCAAAGAAATATTCAAATATACCCATACCTGGATGATTGTCTAATTCAGGCAGAAAGCCAGGACATACTTTTGAATCATCTGGCCTTTGTTCAAAGGGTACTGACGTTTCTGGGGTACACCATAAATGGAAAGAAATCGCACCTGATACCCTGTCAACAAATTATATTCCTGGGAGCAAGCTTGAATACAACTTCTCAAATGGCTTTCCTCAAGCCAGAGAAACGGATTCATTTGACAACCTACTTCAAACACGTGGACACAAAAACCCAGTTATCTGCAAGGCAAATACTGCAAGCCTTGGGGTTCATGGCCTCCTGCATTCTTCTAATTCCATATGCAAGGCTGCATATGAGGAAACTGCAATCGTATCTCAAAAGCCTATGGTGTCAACATTCACAGGATCTAGAAGCAATGATTCCTATCATACCTTGCCTACGCCTAGAGTTCCTTTGGTGGGCAGAGGCCTGCCACCAGAACAGGGAACTACCATTCACACTACCTCCTGCTGCCCAAACCTTAACAACAGATGCATCAGACTATGCATGGGGGGCTCACCTGGCAGGGAAGTGCATTCAGGGCAAATGGAACCCAAGTCAAATGCACATGCACATAAATCAAAAGGACATTTTTATTTATTTCGTTTTCAATGGAGTCCTGGGGAGAAAAGCTCTAAAAACAATTAGCAAGGTTACAATAAGGTATTTAGTTTCAGTTATACAATTACTACGGACTTGGAAATACAGTTGACTAGTGTACAAATGTATACAAATATTACAGTCTTGTATAGCTGCAAACAATTTACAATGTAGAAACTGAGAAGCTTTTACAACTTAGGGTGGGTTACACTGGAGGTATCTTTCATACATGTAGGATGAGTAGCTTAATACAAGCAATAGAAAGGTATATGAGCTGAAATAGAAATTTTCAATATAGAAACAGATAACCTTTTCCATCTTAGGGTATATTTACACGTAGGTACCTTTAAGTATTCAGAAAAAGCTTAATACAAGCAAGAGCAACATCTATGAGTATAGGAGAGTAAGTAGAAATTCCCATTATGAATAGGAGAGGAGAAGTTGAAATTCCCAGTATGAGGAGATTATGTTGGGTGGGAGCAGGAGCATTCCCACTGGGAAATTAGGTGTGAGTGATGGGATTTTTTGAATGATACTTGTGATGGTATGAATGGATGGGGGTAAGGAGTTCCAGAGATGAGCAAGATTGTAGGATAAGAGATTTTTTTCCAGAGGGACAAATTGGTTTATACAGTTCAATTAAGTTTTGGTTGTTAGATCTTAGAATTCTATCAGGGAGGTGCATTTTGAAGGTAGAGGAGAGGGATGGGCAGAGGGAGGGATTGAAGATGAGCTTGTGTGCAAGAGTCAGTTGGATGTAGGTGAGGTGATTGGGTAGTTCTAACCATTTTAGTTTGTGGAGAGCAGAACAGTGGTGGGAGGAGAACTTATGGGAGGTAGCAAACTTGGCAATTTTGTTATAGCAAGAGGAGAGTTGTGTTTTGAGAGAAGATTGTAGGTTAGTTAGAAGTGGGGCTCCATAGAGGAGGGATGGGATGAGAAATGTAGATAGGGTGAGTTTGGTGGAGGGTGTAAGATAACAATTCTGTCTGTAGAGCATGCCAAGTTTTTGGTGTTTTTTTTTTATATTTAGTTGAAGATGGGAATTGAATTTAAGCTGACTATCAATTTGGACCCCAAGTAATTTGGCCTCAGATACCAGTTCTAGGGGTGTATTGCTGTGACTAGTAATAGTGAAATTACTTGGATTGAAAAAGGTAGCTTTAGAGGGGGTGAATACCGTTACTTTGGTTTTGGAGGCATTGAGTACAAGGTGATTTGTTTTCATCCATTGTTCGGTGGTTGAGAATGCATCTGGAGTAAGCTTTAGCAGTGTGGGGATGGAGGTAGCAGAACAGATAATAGTTGAATCATCTGCGTATTGGATAATTTGTAGTTAAAGGGATAGAGTTGTGGAAATCATTTATGAATATATACTGAAAAGAAGGGGACACAGTATAGATCCTTGGGGAACACCGGTTGGGGTGTTGATGAAAGGGGAGGTGGCTTTTTTCCATCTTACTGCTTGATATCTATTGGATAAGTAGCTAGTGAACCAGTTCAGAGGAGAGGGTGAGAAGTTAAGCTTAGAGAGTTTAGTTAGTAGTAAATTGTGGGAGATAGTATCAAAGGCTTTAGAGAGGCCTAGTAGGAGGGTGGAGACAATGTGTCCTGAGTCCCGGGCTTTGTTCACAGCTTCCAGGAAGGAGAGTAGGGCAGTCATAGTTCTGTGTCTTGGTCTGAAACCATGTTGTGTTGGAGTTAGTAGGTTATTGTCTAAGAGGTATGGTACGAGTTGTAGGCGAATACACTATTCTAAATGTTTAGAGATAGGAGATAGGACAGCGATGGGACGGAAATTAGTAATATTGTTGTTGCTGCCACCTTTGTGCAATGGAACAACAAAAGCCTTTTTCCAGATTTGGGGTACTGAGCTTTCTTGACTGGAACAGTTGATTAGAATGCTGATGGGGTAGGCAATGGCTTCAGCAGCTATGCTGAGAAAGTAAGAAGGAATATTATCAGGGGCATTAGAGCATGGTTTTAGTTTCTGAAGTAGTTTTTTTATGGTAGATGTGGGTATAGGTTTTAGTGAGAATGGTGGGGGAAGGGGGAGAATTTGGGAATGTTGATGGAGTGGAGATAGGGGGATGAGCAGTGGTAATGGGTGAAAAGTTGGTAGGGGAGGATTGGGGTGTAGTGGGAGGTGTGGTGGGGTTTGAAGATGAAAAGGATGAGGTTAGTTTGGAGATAGAATCAATGAAGAAGGTGTTGAATTGACTGGCCAAGTCTATGTCAGGAGTGTTAGGGTCTGGGCTAGGGTTATCTGGTTTGTTGGGATTAAGGAGGGTAGAGATGCATTTCCAAAATTTTTGAGGGTTTGTTTTGTTGTTGTTTTGGATTATAGAGAAGTAATTTTTGTCTATCGGAAATTATAAGCTTTTTTACTTTGTTTCTGAGTGTTTTGTATTCATTATGGGCTAGGGGAGTCCTATGTTTCTGATATGATGACCATGCCTTATCTCTAAGGTGCATAGTTACTAGTGTGTTTTTTGTTAGCCAAGGGGCAGTTTTGTTTTTTATTCTTTTTGTTTTTATAGGGGCTTGTTGCTCTAAGAGGTTTAGGAAAGTTGAGTTAAAGTGGGCGACAGCTTGTTCCAGGGTAGAGTTTTTAGGGTGTACCAGTTGATTGCTTTTAGAAAGTTTGAAAAGGTAGTGGGGTTAAAGTTTTTTTTGGCAGCGAGTGGTAATAAAATTATGAGTAAGATGTAGGGGTGAAGTTAGTCGGTGTGTGAATGTGAGTAAGTGGTCACTAAGGGAGTCAGGCAGGGTGCCACTATTTGAGAAGTAATGAGGGTGGGAGACTAATCTCCAGTCTAGGGTACTATCACTGGTGAGGTTTTTTGAGGGCCGAGTTATGGAATTGATCAGTTGAGAGAAGTTGTAAAGATTAATGTTAAGTGGATTTGTGGGAGACTGTATTGCAGACCAATTAATATTCATGTCACCCATAAGTGTAGTTTAGTTGTTAATGTTATTGGAAAGCCAGGAGAGGATATCTTCTAGTGTAGAAATATTGTTGCCTGGGGGGATGTAGAGGGAGTCTGTGCATATGTGTTTGTGTTTATTTACTTGAAGCAGTGCCAGGAGTAATTCTGCATTATTGAATTGGGGAGCTGGTTTGTTATATGGGGTAACTGTTAAGGAGGATAGGTATAGAAGGGCTACTCCACCTCCTTTTTTGTTTGTTCTATCTTTTCTGATTATAGATTAGTTGGGTGGAATTATTTCGGAATCTTTTATATGAGGTTTTAACCAAGTTTCAGAGATGGACAAAATGTCTGGTTTGTTATATGTAAGCCAGGCATGCAGATTATGGATTTTGTTAACTATACTTTGGGCATTTAAGGAGGTGAGTAGTATGGATTTATCTGTTGGAGGGGATGAGGATGGGCCTGGGTTGGGATGTATGTCTCCTGATAGTAGAATAGAAGTCAGATATAGCATTAGGTTGGGGAGGTACTTTGTCTGCTTAGAGACAGGGATGAGTTTAGCTAGATTTATGAGGGATATGTTAGTTGTTGTAGGGTTAGGATAGTTGTGAGGAGTAATAAGTTTATAAGAGAAGAAAAGATGGTGTTTTATGGAGTGTAGGCATGGAGAGATTGGAAGTGTGAATGTAAGACAGGTAGGTTAAGATGGCTTGTAGTATGAACGGATAGAGTGTGGTTATAGTTAGTTGGCTGGGTGAGGTAGTAGGTGTAGGATATGGTGAGGAGCAGTACTAGATGAGTACAGAAGGATATGGCTTTTGAGAGCATAGTGGGATAGGTTATTGAGGGGAGGTATGTTGTGGATGGCTAGTTTACTAGGGTACGAGAGTTATAAATTTTGGGAGGAGACTGAGAGGGGAGGTATAGTAGAGTATTGGTGAAATGAGGGGAGGAGTAAAAAGTGGGTGTGGAAGGGAGGAGGTTACTAGTTGGTCGGGGTGGGGTGATGGGTGTGGCTAAAGGGTATAAATGTATAGGTGCTAGGGGCGGGTGGAAATTGGGGGCAGGGAGAGAGCGGAGTGAGCCCGCAGGGCGAACAGAGCGGGTAGACACAGAGACTGGAGCAGTTGTAGAGGAAAAACAATCAGCAGGACTAAAGTGTGAAGGTAAGCTTTAAAAGTTAGATGAGATAAAGGCTAGAGAGAAGTGTTCGTAGGAAAGGTAGTAGTAGACGAGAAACAGAAAAAAAGAGTAAGGTGGGAGAGCAGGATAGCAATGCAGGTACAAAAGGAGAAATAGGTAAGAAGCTATGTAGTAGATAGGATGAAAAGGGGGTGAGGCTGGGTAAAGGGTGCCACCTAGTGGACGGGCCTAAAATGCAGGCAGATGTAAGAGGGAGACAGATGGAGAAATCAAGGGAAAGGTGGGCGCTAAGTCAAAAGGAGGGATTTTGAAGAGGGTGAGAGAGAGTGATTTATGTATAGAATGGGAGGGAAGCCTGCTGGCTGCCGGTTGCCTTAGCTCAAATACGTAAATTACCATCTGTAGCAGCGGTGTACTAGTAGAATGACAATTCAGCCAGGAGTTGTTTAATACACATACTTTTCTTGTATCCTTGTTATAGGGTTTGTAGGGCAGACAGGCTGTGAGGTGTATCGCAGTTGGTTGCAGAGGTTCGTTTAGGTTCAGACTGATTAGTGCTGGAAGCACATGTAGAGCAGGGTAACTTAAGGAGGCAAGAGAGACAACGTAGTTATGAGAAACAGGAGTTATCACATAGCAAGTTAAGAGTGGGAATATAATACTAAACAGTCACCTATACTTGTATGTAGATAATAAAAAAAAAACAGTGTGTGTGTGTGTGTGTGTGTGTGTGTGTGTGTGTGTGTGTGTGTGTGTGTGTGTGTTTGGCTTTTCCTGGTTAGGGGCCGCCACAGCGGAACTCCAGTCTGCTAATGATTGGCAGTAGAGTTTTACGTGCTGGCTTGCCGGCCCTAATGCACAACTTTCAACGAAGGAACGCCCATTCACGCATGTCATCACACAGTAGACGCTCTAACTGAGAATCGAATGGGCAATGTCTAACTGTGAGGCAACAACGCTAAAAAAAAAAACAGTACTGAGTATATTATACTAAACATTCAAATAAAACAATACAGAGTATGTTATACTCAACATTCACCTATACTCATATGTAGATAGCAAATAAACAGTGCAATATCCTTGTATTACAGATGGAACTATACAGTCACAGAGGCAGTTAAGTAAAGATAGCAGTTACACAATAACCTAACCCTGGTAGCAGCAGATGTAAGACATAGTCAAACAATTATTTAAATGCTACATGGCAATAAAACACTTTCTGCAAGAGTTATATGTCTCTAGAATTAGTAGTAACAAGAGGATACTAGTAAATGTAGTTCCTACCTATTTATATTCTGTTAAAAAGCCAGAGGCAGTCTGTGCCATTGTCGGCTTGTTACAGATGCCAGCGGCAGCCTTTAAATACATATAAGATTTCAATTTACTTTATCAGCTTGTTCCACAAGCCAGGATTTATAAAATAGCCGTAGTCGGCTTGTTAAGATGCTAGAGGCTGTCTGTGCCGATGTCGGCTTGTTACTGATGCCAGCGGCAGTCTTTAATGCCCTAGAAATTTCCACTTTACTTTATTGGCTTGTTCCACAAGCCAGGATGTATAAAATGGCCATGGTTGGCTTGTTAAAAAAGCCAGAGGCTGTCTGTGCCTTTATCGGCTTGTTTCAGAAGCCAGCGGCAGCCTTTAATGCCAAGGAATGTCCCACTTTACTTTATCGGCTTGTTACACAAGCCAGGGTTAATAAAATTGCCATAGTCGACTTGTTAATTAGCCAGAGGCAGTCTTTGTCATTGTCGGCTTGTTACAGAAGCCAGCGTCAGCCTTTAATGCCTATAATATTCACTTTACAGGTAATTGCTGCTAGACAGGTAAGCTAGCTTTTATTTAGAGTTAATAGAAACAATACGAGTGTTGGAGTACTACCAAGGGCAGAAGCCAGGCTGGGGAACAGTCGGTACCATAAAGGTCCGTTGTGATCAAAAATGTGTAGTGTACAAATGACCAGAAAAACACTAATTTCAGCATAGGACACACAGTAAAATTGCTTTGTCTGTCAAAAAGCCACTAAAACCAGCTAGTATAGTATATTATGTTTGTTATATTTTGTAAACAACTTACAATATCTTAGCAACCACTCAAGTTACACACATACTGTTAGCAGCATTTTATTCATCTAGCTGAAATCTTTCATATGAGGCTAAGGAGTTCTGCCTATGTTTTATGGCTGTTGAGGTATTTGCACTGAAACTCATAATCCCTTGAAAATGTATTGAAACTCAAACTCATAATTCTGTCAGCAGTCTGATAGTTCGTGTAGAGGATTCAGGCTCTTGTCAACACTGAAGCTCACAATTCCTTGAGCAGTTTGCAGTTTAGTTGCTGGTGTAGCGGATTCAGGCTCTTGTTTCCACGACAATCACAGTCTTTGCTGGACTGGCTGGCTTTTCTGCTGGACTGTCTAGCTGGCTAGCTGGCTGGCTAGCTGTTGGAATGGCTGCTGGAGTGGCTGGCTAAATGGCTGGCTAGCTGGATGAATGGATGGATCAATGGATGGTTGCTTGAATGGATGGCTGGTTGGCTGAATGTCTCACTGGCTGTCTGGCTGGCTGACTTGCTTGTTGGGTGGCTCAGCTTGTTTTTTAAACAGTGTTTTCATTAAACTGTTAGATCTTCAGTTGTGGTTGTTTGGGGTCATCCGTTGTTTCTCTACAAGTTTGGTTTGTTTGGCTCCAACTTTTGCTTGTGTACCATTTCTTTGTGCTGCATATCAAAATAAATTATAGCTGTTCAAGGACCACATTCTTCCAAGACAACTAATGGTAAAGACAGACAACACCACTGTCATGTGGTACATAAGCAGGGGGGGTACACACTCTTACCCCCTCTGCATACTAGCCATGGCATTGTGGAACACAGCCTTGAGCTACCAAGTGAATCTACAAGCTCAGTTCCTGCCAAGAAAACTAAATACACTGGCAGATGGACTAAGCAGAAACCTCATGGACCCACACGAGTGGAAACTGGAACCAAGGATTTTCAACATGTTGACAAGCAAATGGGGGAACCCAGATATAGGCCTGATGTTCATCGTGTTTCGGCAGTCGGCCAGAGTTCCAAAGTCTTGGTCCGGTGTCGGTTGCTGTCGCTTCTTCCCTGATGTCAGTGCGCCAGGGGTATATAATATGCAGCCGACTCCATTTTCTCCAGACTTTCTTGTCGCGCGGTGCCCGAAGCAAAAGCAGTTCGCAAGTGCCGGTCGGCCGACTCCTGAGATTTTCGAATTCGAATTTCAGAACTGAAGTCTTCAATAAAGCTAAGTACCCGGTTGGGGAAATTTTTTCTTGCTTCAGACCGATGTCAGTAAAAGTTAATAATTGCATTTCTTGTGGGAAGCAAATACCTCATAAGGATTTTCATTCTTACCGTATTCCATGCCTAGGCCCTGACCACGACGTCACTAGTTGTCGATTTTGTGCTAGATTTAACAAACGCACTATTAAACGGCTTGATTTTGCACACCATTATTTTGGCCGAAGGTTCAATTATACCATGCCGTCGGAACAACCGACGACCGGAATACACAAAAAAACGCAAAGACAAAGATAAGGACAGGCATCCGAGGTCCAAAACTGACGATGAAGCCTCCTCTAGGCCAGTCGCTGGTTCGCCGGTTCTCAGTGAGGCGCTTTCGCAGCCCCTGATACCCGCTACCTCAGAGCCACAGGCTGCCTCCGACTCTTACGTGGAGATCACTAGGCCTCTGGAAACTCAAGGTATTGGATCTACGTAAATTAATCCCTCAGATGGGTCCGGAGCCGCTGAGCAGGCATCGGCTTCTGAGGGTGATGTCCTTCAAGGATGCATCTGCAGTCATAACATATGGGTTGTCCTGCCTCAGGCAGCCCTTCGGTCGGCCGGATTCCAAAGTCTGGGTCTGGCCTCGGCTGATGTCACACTTTCCCCGACGTCAGAGCGTCTGGGGTATAAAAGCATCAGCCAACGCCATTTTCCTCAGTCTTTCTTGCCGCGCAGTGCCTGAAGCAGAAGCTGTTCGCAAGTGCCGGTCGGTCAGATCCAGTGAATTCAGCTACCGAAAACTTCGAAAAAGCTAAGTACCCCGTTGGGGACTCTTTCTTGCCTCAGCTGATGTCAGACAAAGTAAATAATTGTTTAACTTGTGGGAAACAAATACCTCATAAGGATTTCCATTCCTACTGCCTTCCTTGCTTAGGCCCAGACCACGACGTATTGGCCTGTTCAGCCTGTGCTTCCTTCAACCAACGAACTCTTAGACGTCGGTCGGAGTTTGCAGAGGAATTTTTTGGGGCCAATTTTGCATATAAAATGCCGTTGGAGACTCCGACTTCGCATTTGGTGAAAAAACGGAAGGACAAGGAACGACACTCGCGGCCCGTGGTTTCGGCTGAAACCACGGTAAAGCCTACCGCGAGTGTCTCGGTTTCGGCCGAAACCGAGTCCTCGGAGATTCCTTCTTCCGAAACCATTCAACCGACCACCGCAGCCCGGGAGGCCCCGGCTGAGTCGGCTACCGAGCTACCTACCGAAACCAGTGCCCAGGAAATGTCCGACACCATACCTTTGGACATTTCTACTCCTGCACGTGGGGCAGCTAGGCCCCCTGCTTCCATGTCCATTAAGGCCTTTTCTAGGGATAAAGCTGCTAAGCTTTCTAAAGCTTTGCCTCCCAAGACTACCTCCAGAGGCCTTCCTCTAGTTCTCAGATCCTCAGCCTTGCAGAGGACCTTATTTCTTTAATTAGGGGTTCACAACCTCACCCAGACAGGGCCTCTCAACCTCCACCAGACAAAAGGCCCACGGCTGACCCCTCTGACCCACACTCTTCAGATGAATCCACGGATGGCTCTGAGTTGTCAGGCCACCAGGAGGAGGCTTATTCGCCCTATGAGGATTCTGATGCGGAAGAATCTATCCCTTCGGCCTCCCCTCCTGAAGAGTTTTCCTTTGGTGAGACTCTGCACTCCATGAGAGAGCATTTTCAATGGCAAGGTCAGGAATTCTCTGATTCTAGAAAAAGATTAAGGACATTTTTGCATCTGCCTCAACATAGGCCCTTAGCTATACCTCCTGTCTTGAATGTAATTGATGATGTGTACAATGATGTCAGTACAGCCCCTGATACTCTCCCTCCGGCCCCTGCCAAGCCTGATAGATACTACAGGGTCCCGGATTCTCATTTTCATCTGTATAAAGCACATTCTGCAGACCCAGAAACTATTTCTCAGGGCCCTAAAGGCGTTGCAGCCGCCACAGCCAAAAATCCTCTACCCTCTGAAAGAGAGTCTAGAGCTTTAGAGAGATGGGGAAAGAAGGTATATACTTCTGCAACTCTTTCTGTCAGGGCATTAAATTGTCGATTTCATATGATACAGTACCAAGAGTATTTGTTAGATGAACTGAATAAGAAACTTTCTTCTCCTGAACCCCTTGACCGTAAATCCCTGCAGGATTTGGTACACAACTCACAGCAGGTTAGTAATCATTTCTTAAAATGTGGCTATGATGCATTGGAGGCTTCATTTAGGTCAGCTATGACTGGGGCAGTCATTCGAAGACATGCCTGGCTGAAGGAACAATCTCTGCCAGACCATGTTAAAGCTAAACTCCTGGATGCTCCAATGGAGAAACAAAATTTATTTGGCTCCTCTGCTCAGTAAAGTATGAAAAAAGTATGAAGAAAAGGCAAAATCTGTGCAAACAGTTAAGGATTTCCTGCAAGTACAACCACCTAGATTCAGCAGAAACTGGCCTACTAAGAATTGGTCCTTTCCAGACTCGGACAGAGCCCAGAGAGGCAGAAACAGACGCCCTAGAGGCAGAGGCCAATCGAAGGGCTCCTACAGAGGCCGTCAGTGGCAGCCTGCCAACCAGAGAAGTAGTGCAACAGCGGCAACAACAACTACCACTCCAGGACAGGCTCAATGACTTTACTCTGATTCCGCCTACCAGGGATCAACTGGAAGCACCCTTGGGCGGAAAGCTGGCTTTATTCTCAAAAAACTGGCATTATATTACAAGGGACACATGGACACTGCAAATAGTAGACCAAGGATACAGGTTCCATTTCCACACGTTGCCAAAAAGACACGGAATACCAAACCTACCACCAAATCAGAGGCCAGAGGCTTTAAGGCAGATCAACAACTGGCTTCAAATGAAAGCTACAGAAAAGGTACCACTTTCAGAACAAGGCCAAGGATTTTACTCAAAACTATTCCTTGTACCAAGAAAAGAAAATCAATGGAGGCCTATTCTCGACCTGTCCGCACTGAATACCTACATCATTGTCCCAGAATTCAAGATGCTGACCCTACAGCAACTTCTTCCCATGTTGGGCAAGGAGTCTTGGCTGGTGACTCTAGATCTCAAGGAGGCATACCTGCATGTCCCTATTCGACCATGTTGCAGAAGACACCTCAGATTTCTTGCAGGATCAGAGCATTATCAATTCTCAACATTGCCCTTTGGCTTATCTACTGCGCCCAGAGTATTCACGAAATGCCTGGCATCAGTATTTGCACACTGCAGACTTCAGGGGATTCAGATCTACCCATATCTGGACGATTGCCTTATACAAGCGGACAACAAGAAAAATTTGATAAAGGACTTGGCTTATGCCATCCACCTGCTACAGGCCTTGGGATACACAGTCAACATCCAAAAGTCAAGACTTGTGCCATCCCAAAGAATAACCTTTTTGGGTGCAGATCTGGACACAACCACCCAAATGGCCTTTCTCACAGAAGAAAAACAAAAACAACTTCCAGATTACTTCATGATTCTGACAAGACAAACTCAGCTTACTGCAAGGAAAATCCTGCAGGCCCTGGGTTACATGGCATCCTGCATAATTGTGATACCACAGGCCAGGCTGCATATGAGAAAATTACAATGGTACCTAAGGAGTGTATGGTCTCAACACAGTCACAGTCTAGAAGCTTTGATACCAATCATTCCTTGCCTTCAAAAGGAATTCCTGTGGTGGGCCCAGGCCTGCCAGTCCAACAGAGGATTGCCTTTCAACAAACCAAAAACAAAACAAACCATCACCACGGATGCTTCAGACTGAGGATGGGGAGCACACATGGAGGGCAAATGTATCCAAGGCCTATGGTCTCAAGGTCAGCTACGCATGCACATAAACCAAAAGGAAATGCTGGCAGTGATGCATGCAATCGAGGCTTTCAAACCCTTCCTCCATCAAGGCCACCTTCTAATAAGGACAGACAACACCACGGTCATGTGGTACATAAACAAGCAGGGAGGCACACACTCCTACCCTCTCTGCCGGCTGGCTATGAATCTATGGGAACTATGCCTGAACCTCAATATTCAACTACAGTCCCAGTTCGTGCCAGGAAAAGAGAATACACTGGCAGACAGCTTAAGCAGAACTACCACGGATGCACACGAATGGATGCTGCACCCAGACATCTTCCAACTCATAGCAAAGGAATGGGGAATGCCGGAGATAGATCTGTTCGCCTCCCCTCTCAACCATCAACTGAAGACATTCTGCTCAAGGACATACCACCCACAAGCTTGGAGGGTGGACTCTCTCTCTTTCAGCTGGAAAGCTCTAAAAGTATATGCCTTTCCACCTCTCCCATTACTGTACAAGGTTCTACTGAAGATCAGGGAGGAGCAGCCAAGAGTGATTCTGATAGCTCCAGACTGGCCAAGGCAACACTGGTATCCATTATTGAGAAGCCTGTCTCAGGCAAAACCATGGCCTCTTCCCCTATGGCCTCTCCTTCTGATGCAGAACAATTTCAAGACCATGCATCCCAACTTGAAAACATTGCAGCTAACTGCCTGGAAAATTCCTTAAAGCCCAAACAAGATGCCTTATCACAGAGAGTGAAGGACATCATCTTGGAAGCTCGCCGGCCTTCCACAAGGAAGACATACTCAGCTAAATGGAAAAGATTTCTCATTTGGAACACAGCAAAAGGCTCAGATGCGACAGTGGCAAACATGACACATATTCTGGAATACTTAGCAGAATTGTTCCACAGTGGCCTGTCCTATTCTTCCATTAAGATTCATGCCTCAGCAATTTCAGCAGAATACAATGTGGATCCACCTATCTTCTCACACCCTCTCCTCAGGCAATTTCTGAGAGGGATCAAAAATATTAAACCTCCAAGAAAACCACCTCTACCCGCTTGGGATCTCAACTTTGTGTTGGAGAAACTAACACTTCCTCCATTTGAACCAGCAGCATCAGCGGATCTACAGTTTCTGTCTTGGAAAACTGCATTCCTTCTGGCAATAACTTCAGCAAGAAGAGTATCTGAGTTACAAGCATTAATGGCAGTACAGCCATTTCTTATCTTCCATCAGGACAGAGTTTCACTAAGAACCAATCCTACCTTTATGCCAAAGGTGGTGTCTAGGGTATCTTTGAACCAAGCTATTCACTTGCCTACATTCTTCCCAAATCCACAGACTAGAGGGGAAAAACTTCTGCACACCCTGGATATACACAGACAACTACGCTACTACTTGGACAGAACTAAAACTAGCAGAAAGACTGACCAACTATTTGTAGCATATGCTACTGGAGTGCAAGGAAACGCAATTTCCTAACAGACAATTTCAAAATGGATAGGAAATTGCATTCGATTTTGTTACTCCTTTCATGGAAAGACAGTTCCTGAAAACATCAGGCCTCACTCCACAAGGGCCACGGCCACCACTACAGCCTTCCTACGAGGGGTGGCTACCAAGGACATTTTAGAAGCTGCTACTTGGAGCTCCGTGCATACATTTGCCAAACATTACAATCTACCTTTATACTCCAGATCCAGAGCAGGTTTTGCTACTGCAGTCCTGCAGGGGATATTAACTACACCATCCTTTTCTTAGTACCCCCCCCCCCAGATTGGCTATGGTATTCTACCCATATGTTATGACTGCAGATGCATCCTTGAAGGACATAGTACAGTTTTGTACCTACCATAAATGTAGATGTCCGATAGGTATGCATCTGCAGTCAGGTTTACCCTCCCTCCTACCCCTCAGTGGTATTCCTAGGGTACTTACCCCTCTTTTAGCTACCTGGGGGAATCTATTATGGTGTATTTGTTTGTATATACATGTATATAATTATATAAGTTTGCAAATGTTTGGATCATTTTTGCATTTATCCAAATTTAGCCTTCCTAGAGGGCACCTGGCATCTGGGGCAAGAAAAACTGAGGAAAATGGCGTCGGCTGATGCTTTTATACCCCAGACGCTCTAACGTCGGGGAAAGTGCGACATCAGCCGAGGCCAAACCCAGACTTTGGAATCCGGCCGACCGAAGGGCTGCCTGAGGCAGGACAACCCATATGTTATGACTGCAGATGCATACCTTTCGGACATCTACATTTATGGTAGGTACAAAACTGTACTTTTTCAGACCTTCACAGCTTACCATCAAAACAACAACCAAGTCTAAAACTCCATTAAAGACAAAGAAACAAGTACAGCATTCACCTTGACAGGCCTCCATGCCTAAAAAACAGATGCTCAAAATGTCCGAAGACCTAATTACTCTGATCAGGGGTTCCCATCCCCTCTGATAAAAGGCCTAGGCAGGATACAGACTATGATTCCTCTGACCAGGTTTCCATTTCCCCTGATTCCTCTTCAGACCAGGGATACTCTTTACCCCCCTATGAGGACTCTGATGCTGAAGAATCAATCCCTTCAGCCTCTCCTCCTGAGGATTACTCTTTTGGGGAAACTTTACATACCATGAGGGAGCATTTCCATTGGGAGAGCCAGGATTATTCAGAATCCAAGAAAAGGCTCAGAGATTTACTTTTATTGCCTCAGCACAGGCCCCTGGCGATTCCGCCTGTGTTAGATATTGTGGATGATGTGTTCTCTGAATCCAGTTTAACCCCTGATTCTTTGCCCCCAGCACCAGTCAAGCCAGATAGGTACTGCAGAGTCCCTGACTCTCACAAATTCCTTTATAAAAACCCTGCTGCTGACGCAGAAACTATTTCCCAGGGTCCCAAAGGGGTAAAGGCTTCCACTGCTAAAAATCCAGTTCCCTCTGACAGGGATTCTAGAGCATTAGATAGATGGGGGAAGAAAATTTACACTTCTGCAACATTAGCAGTAAGGGCTTTAAATTGCCAGTTCCACATGCTTAAATACCAACAATATTTAATGTATCTGTTAAAACAGAAAATGCTTACAAGCTCAGAAAGTCCTGACTATAAGGAAATGCAGGATTTATTGCATGCAGCTGAACAAGTGGGAAAACATACTCTGCAATGCGGTTTTGATTCATTAGAGGCTTCTTGTAGAGCCGCAGTTACTGGATCTGTGATTTGAAGGCATGCTTGGTTAAAAGAACAAGGTTTACCTGATCATGTTAAGGCAAAATTATTAGATGCTCCTTTACAGCATGGTATCTTGTTTGGTGTTAAGGCAGAAGAGGTATTAAAGAAAATGGAGGATAAGGCAAAATCTATGCAAACAGTGAAGGATTTCTTACAGGTACAGCCACATCGATTCAGCAGAAATTGGCCTTCTAAAATTGATCCTTTCCAGTGACAGACAGACCACAAAGAGGCAGATACAGACGACTAAGAGGCAGATCTCAGCCCCAAGGCTCTTACAGACCATGACAGTGGGGTGCTTTAACCCCAAAAGGAGGAGAAGACAAGTCACAACCTTATAGGGAACAGTCCCAATGATTCCCCCCTTCACATGCCAAGCACTTACCTTTTGGCAGCTCCCTTAGGGGAAAACTAGTTCTTTTTTCACAAAATTGGCATATAATCGCCCAAGACAAATGGGTTCTGGATATTGTGTCTCAAGGTTACAGGTTCCACTTTCACACTCTACCAAGGCCAAAAGGAATGCCAGACCTGCCACAAAATCAGTGGGCAGAGGCACAAAAACAAATCACAGCCCTAATGGACATGAGAGCTATTCCAAAAGTGCCACAACAGGAACAAGGACAAGGATTTTACTCGACTTTTCTTGGTCCCCAGAAAGGACAAAGCCTGGAGACCCATACTGGACCTCTCTACTATAAATACTTACCTGGATGTTCCAAAATTCAAAATATTGACACTACAGCAACTTCTTCCCATGCTGGGCAAGAAGGTTTGGCTAGTTACATTGGTCCTCAAAGAGGCATACCTGCACGTCCCAATAAGACAGAATTGCAGAAGATACCTCAGATTCATAGCTGGCACAATGCATTACCAATTCTCTGCACTGCCCTTTGGCTTATCTACTGCACCCAGGGTCTTCACAAAATGCCTGGCACCAGTAATTGCATTTTGCAGACAAAAAGGAATTCAAATATATCCCTACTTGGACAGCTGCCTTTTTCAAGCAGAGAGCAAGGACATTCTTCTAAAGCATCTGGCGTTTGTAAAAAGATTTCTAATTTGCCTAGGGTACACAGTAAACGAAAATAAGTCAAAACTAGTGCCCTCACAAGAGATAATATTCCTGGGTGCCAGCTTAAATACAACGGCCCAGATGGCTTATCTCACGCCAGACAAGCAAAGACAACTGCCTCAGTACTTTCAATTGATGGCAACAAAAAACCAACTCCCTGCAAGAAAAATTCTGCAGGCCTTGGGGTTCATGGTGTCCTGCATACTACTAATACCATATGCCAGACTGCATATGAGGAAATTACAATGGTACCTAAAAAGTGTTTGGGCTCAGCACTGTCACAGTTTGGAAACAGTAATACCACTTATTCCCTGCCTACAACAGGAGTTTCGATGGTGGGCACAGGTATGTCACCACAACAAGGGACAGCCTTTCACTTTACTCACAGCCAGGCAGACACTAACAATAGATGCTTTGGATTATGCCTGGGGAGCACACATGGCAGGAAAATGTATTCAGGACAAGTGGGCCACAGAACAAATGCATCTTCACATCAATCAAAAAGAGATGCTAGCTCTACAAAATGCCCTAACAGCTTTCAAGGATCTTCTGCATCCAGGACAACTATTGCAAAAGACGGACAACACCACAGTTATGTGGTACATAAACAAGCAAGGGGGCACTCATTCCTATCCCCTCTGCAGACAAGCCATGACTTTGTGGAACACAGCACTGACCTATCAAGTTCATCTGCAAGCACAATTCCTGCCAGGAAAGAAAAATACTCTGGCAGACGACTTAAGCAGAAACATCATGGATCCTCACAAGTGGAAATTAAATCCACAAGTATTCAGCATGATAACACAAAAATGGGGGTGCCCAGACATAGATCTTTTTGGCTCCTCTCTGAACTGCCAACTACAGAAATTCTGCACAAGGACATACCACACACAAGCATGGAAAGTGGATGCTCTCTAGTTCAGCTGGAAAACCATAAAAGTTTATGCCTTCCCACCAGTGCCTCTCCTGTCAATGGTACTCCTAAAAGCCAGACAAGAAAGGACAAAAATGATCCTGATTTCCCCAGACTGGCCACGCCAGCACTGGTACCCAATCTTAAAGAATTTGGCTCAAGGCCCAGCATGGATTTTACCTCAAATTCCTCATCTTCTGATGCAACAAAACAGTCAGATCCTGCACAGCCAGCTCAAAACCTTAAACCTGGCTGCATGGCAGATTACTTAGCCAAGCAACTAATACCTCTCTTTAAAGCTGTTATGGATGTCATTTTGGAGGCCAGGAGGCCCAGCACCAGGAAATCGTATTCAGGAAAGTGGAAGAGATTCTGCACCTGGAACCAGGCTCAAAGCTTTGACCCTCTTGTTCCAAATATTCCTCATATATTACAATACTTAACTGAGATGCTGGACAAAGGCCTATCCTTCTCATCCATTAAGATCCACACCTCTGCCATCTCAGCTCATTACAACACGGATCCTCCTATTTTCTCTCATCCATTATTAAAACAGTACCTCAGAGGGGCTAAAAACATAAGACCGCCCCGCAGAGCACCAACACCAACTTGGGACCTCAACTTTGTCTTGGAAAAACTAACTTTACCTCCTTTTGAGCCAGCCAATTCAGCAGAATTAAAATATGTGTCATGGAAAACTGCTCTGCTTCTGGCAATAACCTCAGCATGAAGAGTCTCAGAGTTACAGGCACTAATGGCAGTGGAACCTTTCATCATTTTTCATCAGGACAGGGTTTCTTTAAGAACAAACCCTACATTTATGCCAAAGGTGGTATCCAGTGTGGCTGTAAACCAAACTATTCACTTACCAACATTTTATCCAAATCCCCAGAATAAAGGGGAGAGACTTCTGCACTCATTGAACATACACAGACAGTTACGCTTCTACTTGGACAAAAAAAAAGCTTTCAGGAAAACTGAGCAATTGTTTGTAGCATATGCTACAGGATCACAGGGAAAGGGTATTTCAAAGCAGACCATTTCAAAGTGGATAGGACACTGTATCCGTTTCTGCTACACACAGCATGGAGAAACTGTACCTAGCAATATTACGCCACATTCCACCAGGGCAACAGCCACTTCATCTGCCTACCTTAGAGGAGTACCTACCAAGGATATTTTGGAAGCTGCAACTTGGAGTTCAGTGTGTACTTTACCAAGCATTACCACTTGCCTCTTTACTCTAAATCCAGGGCTGGCTTTGCCACTGCAGTGCTGCAGGGCCTCATAGCCACACTGAATCCTTTATAGAACCAGCCACCCAACCTCAGCTTTGGGATTCAACCCAAGTGTAATGACTGCAGCAGTGAAACACGATGAACATAGTACAGTTTTGTACCTACCATAAATGTAGATGTTCGAGTGTATTTACTGCTGCAGTCCAGGTTACCCTCCCTCCATCCCCTCTTTCTTAGCTGGGACTTATCTGTACCTTTCTACCCTATACAACCTATGTGGTGTATTTGCTTGTAACTGAAGGTATTGTTTTTATTTTTTATGTATGTTTTATTACCAAAATGTATTGCCTACCTATTTGGGGGCAACTGACATCTGGGGCAAGAAAAACTGAAGAAAATGGCGTCGGCTGCATATTATATGCCCCTGGCGCACTGATGTCAGGGAAGAAGCGACAGCAACCGATGCCAGACCAAGACTTTGGAACTCTGGCCGACTGCGGGACCGTCTGACGGCAGGATAACCCAAGTGTAATGACTGCAGTAGTGAATACACTCGAACATCTACATTTATGGTAGGTACAAAACTGTACTTTTACATCCCCCAGAACCATCAATTGGACAAATTTTGCACAAGGATTCCCCCACAAACTAGCTTTGAACATGGATGCTCTATCCTTCAGCTGGAAAAACCTATCAGTTTATGCCTTTCCTCCTCTGCCTCTGCTCTCCAAGGTACTACTAAAGATCAAACAGGACAAGCCAAGGACGATTTTAATTGCACCAGACTGGCCACGCCAACACTGGTACCCCCTTTTGTGCAGTGTGTCACGCTTGGCCCCATGCCACCTGCCTCAGACTCCTTCCCTGTCGTCTCAGCAGGAGAACCAGATTCTGCACCTTAAGCTGCAAACCCTGAACCTAGCAGCCTGGCTATTTACCTAATCTCTCCTTTACCACCCCTCAGTAAATCAGTGATGGATATCATTTTAGAGGCAAGGAGGCCTAGTACTACAAAATCTTATGCTGCAGAATGGAAAAGATTTTGTGCCTAGAACCAATCTCAAGGAATGAGGGCAGCAGTGCCCAGTTTACTCAGATTCTACAATATTTGACTAAGATGCTTCATAAGGGCTTGTCCTTTTCCTCCATCAAAATTCATGCCTCAGCCATTTCAGCTCATTATAGCACAGAGCCTCTCCTCTTCTCTCACCCACTGCTCAAACAGTTACTCAGAGGGGCCAACATTTTAAGGCCACCCAGGAGAGCTCCAACTCCAGCCTGGGACCTTAACTTTGTCTTGGAGAAACTCACTCTTCCTCCTTTTCGAGCCAGCTGCTACTGCAGATTTAAAATTCCTTTCTTGGAAAACAGCTTTCCTTTTAGCAATCACTTCTGCAAGAAGGATATCTTAATTACAGGCCCTTATGGCGGTGGAGCCTTTCATCATCTTTCATGCGGACAGGGTGTCCCTCAGAACCAATCCCTCTTTCATGCCCAAGGTGGTATCCAGTGTGGGTCTTAATCAGTCCATTCAGTTGCCTACCTTCTTTCCTAACCCCCAGAACAAAGAGGAATGGATACTGCACTCCTTAGATGTGCACAGACAACTTAGATTCTACTTGGACAGGACTAAACCTCAAAGGAAATTTGAACAACTGCTGGTGGCATTTGCTACAGGGACAGAGGGGAAAGCTATTTCAAAGCAAACCATTTCAAAATGGATAGGCCACTGCATTCATTTCTGCTATAAGCACCATGGAAAACCTATCCCAAAGGGCATCAGACCCCATTCAACCAGGACTGCATCTACCTCTACAGCCTTTTTCAGGGGCGTCCCTACAAGGGACATCCTAGAAGCTGCTACCTGGAGTTCTGTATATACTTTCACCAAGCATTATCATTTGCCAATTTTATCTAAATCCAGAGCTGGTTTTGCCACTGCAGTCTTGCAGGGCCTTATAGCTGGTCCTAATTCTATTTTAATTCCTCCTCCCAGCCTTAGCTTTGGGACTCTACCCAAATGTAATGATTGCAACAGTGAAACATGAAAAACATAGTACAGTTGTGTACACTTACCATAAATGTAGATGTTTGAGTGTATTCACTGTTGCAGTCCTGGTTACCCTCCTTCCAGCCCTCTTTCTTTTTTGGCTATACCTCTACTCTCACTTACTATGCTCAAAAAGCTTTTTGGTGTATTTGCTTTTTTGTTGGAGGTATATCCTTGTATTCATAGATTTAATTGCTTCCCATTAGGTGGACACCTGACATCTGGGGCAAGAAAAACAGATGTAATGGCATCGGCTGAATGTTTTATACCCCTGACGTCATGGAAGAAGGGACAGCAACCGACGCAGGACCCAAGACTTTTTTAATCAGGCCGACTGAGGGCTACTGCAAGCAGATAACCCAAATGTAATGACTTCAACAGTGAATACACTCGAACATCTTCATTTATGGTAAGTGTACACAACTGTACTTTCTTTTGTGTTTGCACCTGCAATTTTGATATTATAATATCATTGAATGTGTGCGTTGTTGTAGACGTTATGTCAGTATCCTACAAATGTGCCATGGCTTCTCACCTACTTCAAAAAAAAACAAAAAGAACAAAAACAAAATAAAAAATGTTTGAGAATGCTGGGAAACGTGCCTTCACTTTGTAGTGAGTTCATTTCTATTTCAGTTTGTGTAACATTTGCAGACTGCTGTTGGATTTGCTAGTGAGGGGCACGTGTTGGACAAAGACATTACTGGCAACACTTGACTTACTTTATAGTTCTGTACTGCGTGAATGATGGATATCAGCTGGCCATGATTTGGCCTCATATTTTTGCCTTGTCATTTGTGAAATGCCTTTATTTTTTTGTAAAGTACCAAATAGTACAGTGAGTCTATAATGGTAGACATTACAGTTCCATACTTATCAGAAATGAATCATGTTCAAATAGACACTTAACCAGGGCAATGGACAACAGGCATCCATGCCGTTATACCTTTTGTATACGTCTTATCAGAACTGTATCATGTTCAAATACACACTTAACCAGGGTAATGGACAACAGGCATCCATGCCGTTATACCTATAAAATAATGTTCTAATGGCGTTTGAAGTGTTGCCTCGATAATGGAAGAGTACCGATTCTTATGTGCACAAAGCCCTTTGTAGAATTCCATAAAGGCAGAGTCATCCTTAGAAACAATCCTTCCTTTTTGCCAAAGGTGGTGACTGAGTTCTCCCATAGTCAAACTGTATAAGTTGCCTGTTTTCTTTCCTGACCCCCAAAGCAAGGGCAAAATGTGAAAGATTGTGCTCTCATTGGACTTGCATGTACATCTAAGATACCTAGGTAAAGCAAAAAACGTCAGATTCAGATGATTCAGATTAGCTTTGTGTGTATCCTTCACAGCCACGAAAAAGGGAAAATCAGTCTCCAAGTAAATTCGAGGTGTTTGACCCATTGTTTTTATTGCCTTTTGCTGTTCCCATTATGGGAAATGCTACAAAGGAGTGTGAGACTATGGGTGTAGTGGTCACTGTGGATGTTCATAAAGGTGTGAGTGCCCAGTTTGTTTTGGAGGCTACATTGTCTTTGATCAACACCTTTAAACAGTTAATTGCTTTTGGCTTGAAAACAGCAAGGGCTAGGTTTGCTACTGCCATTCTACAGGACTTATAACCCACCCCAATTAATCTTTCCGCCTTACACTTGTGAGTTCTAGGATCTTCCCACTAGTCAGTACTACTGCAAAGTGATTGATATGAAGAACATAGTACAGTTGTGTGAGAATTTACCATAATAGCAGATATTTAAATAGCACCTTGTTGCGGTATTATTTAAAGTACCACCTTCTTCCCTTCTCTTCCATTGGTATCTTAGGATTGTGCTGGAATACCATGTTTCCTGTAAGGTCCCAGTCCTTTTCATATCTGAATAGATTCAGGGAACCATTTTACTTAAGTCTCTGACACAGAGAACATCCATTGATATTCCTTTATGGCTATTATCCTTAGGTCCATGTCTAAGAGAAGGCAAGGTGGTCATCCTGCTAGTGTTTTGGCAAGAAAACTTTAAAGGTGGAATGGGTAGATGTTAACCGTACACAAAGATGTACAGAAATCCCTAAGGGGCAGATGGCTTCACAGTCTAGAGGAGGAAAGGTGCTAAGCAGTCAGTCTGGGACATCAGACCTTCTGTGGCAAAAATCCCAGTTGTTGGTAATACTCCTGTATTGATCTACTCGATCATCTATTGTTATGGTAAGTATTTACACAGTTGTACCTTCTTCTTCCAAATTTGTGACTTTTGCCCATCTTTATGCCATTTATAGGTGAGTGATGCATGTAGCTGTGACTACCTTACATTTTTATGTATGCATTTATTTATTTATTTTGTTTGTTTGTTTGTTTGTTTGTTTATTTTTGTTTCATGCAGCCACTTGGTTCAAATAGAGGTCCCATTCCTAATGACTTCCCAAGCAGTGTGCCACCTGGAATACCTCTGAACATAATGGGTCCATTGGAAGTCACTACTCCATTAATTCCAACAGTTCCCCTGCCTCTGTTGTATTCATTCCCTTTGCCAGCAACATTTCCTACCTTGGATTCCTTAGATAGCTTTTCGGTCATTGAGCCAAAACGAGGTAAGATGTGATTAGAGATCTAATGACGTTATTTTGTTTTAAGATTAAATATTGCCCTCTTCTCATACATATATACAGTTAGAAAGATTTAATGATTAAATATGTTATTTTGCTAATAAAGTGGTTGTTGTGTCACAGTGCCATGTATTAAGCTTAAAGACGGACTTACACAGTGAAACAGACATTCCTTCATTTAATATTTGAAGAGTATTATGGATCTTTGGAATGGTTTTGCATAATGCCCTTTCTTGCTATTGCTCCCAAAAGTTAGAGTGATAGCTGAAACATCCCAGATCATTTGAAGGTCATTGCTGAAGTGATGTTACATACATGGTAAGTTTTAGTAATCAAAGTACTGGAAGCCTGAGTAAAATTTTCACACGTGGGATGTGGGATCGATGCACTATGTACAGACAGAGAATAAATAAGGTAACAGTGGGAGGAAATGTTAGACAAGAAATTCTTCTATTTCATACATGCTTTTTTTATGGCCAAAACCTTCCCCTTTGTGAGAAAGATTCTCTAAACTGCTGTTATCTCAAATGGCACAAGATTACAGTTCTTTTCATTTATAGAATTATGTAATGTCTGGTAAACATTAATCACAAGACATTTGAAAAGGAGATTCTACTGACATTGGAATAGTGGTAAAAGGTGAAGATGTTTATTTAGATCACTGCTGCAGTAGCTCTTAGTACTGGAACTTTATCACTAACCGTACCTGACATCCAGACCAATTTCTAGAGTTCAGGATCCTCCTGTGTTGGCATAGCATGCACCTGTCTCTTGATTCATCAGCATATGCAGTGTAAAGTGGGTGACTGCCTGTCCCATCACAGAACTTTTTAGACACTATCCTTTAGCTGTGTGGAGGAAATGTATGCTGTATAGCCACGTGATTGGCTGGCTGTGGTGCTGTGGAGACAGTTAAATACCCCGTTAATAAACCACTTTTTTCCATAACTTGTTAGCTATCTCCTCTGATAATGGACTTTTTCCAGTCAGACTTTCCCAGTGAAGAAGGACATTGAGTAAATAATTATGTCTGAATCCAAAAGTATTAGGTGTAGCTGTAGTAGACTCTCACATAAATATTACAGCAGTTGCTGTGTGTTTTGGGGGGCCTAGACCATAAAGTACAGATGGGAATTTACCCCTAAAACACTGAGGGTTAGGTTATGTACCCTGTGCGACTAGCTTGAAAGGAAGAAGCTTGACACTTTAGCTTGTTTCAGCATGATGTCCACAGGGATGTCTTCATCCTTTGACCTCCTCCCCAAATGAAAAATAGGGAGCAGGTAGTGAACCAATCCCACCTTTATGCCCAAAGTAGTGTCACAGTTCCCACTTAACCAGACCTTACAAACCAGACCTTACAAATGTGGTTTTCCCAAACCCTCAAGGCAAAGATGAGAAGGTGTTGCACATTCTGGATGTACATAGATAATTTAGATATTACCTTCACAGAATCAGAGATGTATGGACATTTAAGTAGTTATTTGTTTCTTTTGCAAAAAAAAAAAGGTAAATGGGTTTAACTACTTCTGATGCCCGTGCCCTGGCCCAGCAATCAAGGAGCCTCAATCCTCACCACTAACACCAGTGAGGGGCGTCTCATATAGGAGGAAAGGATAACAAATACACACAGTAAAGTGCAGTTTCCCTTAAGAGCACACAGAGATCACAGTCAGTCCAGGGCTGGTCTCTCCCTTGCTCTCCAGGTCACCAATAAGATTTGCCACTGGCACAGCTATAGGGTCCAGATATCAGCCTAGTGGGCAAGCTATAACCTCCAGCACCCTCTCTGTCCAACCAGTGCTTCGTGTCCCTGCCCAAGTAGCTCTCACACACACACACACACACACACACACACACACACACACACACACACTTTGAGAAGAGTTTATACAACCACACAGACACTCCTGGGGAAGGCGAGCACAGGTTCTCCAGCTGTGCCCCTTTTTCCCAGACTATATTGTAGTGCCAGCTGCCACCACCCACTAATATTTATCAGCTACTCAGAGGCCCTTAAAAGGGTGTCCAATTATTACTGTGCAATATTATTATCCAATTGGTAGTATAGCCGAGGGCTAAAGCTAGTGAAGTGGCTTTGTACAATTTTACCAAAGGCATGCAAGTACTCTAAAGAGCTTAAATTATCTCTAAAAAACAGCCACAGTTGGAAGGGTTTAAAAATATTTAATAACAAATAGTCAAAACACAAGACAATACTTTTTACTACACAGTGCTAGTCAAGAGTTCAGAGATCACAAAGAAATACTTAAAATAATCCAGTAGTACAGTTCTGACATCACAGAAAAACACTTATAGTTTCTAGCTATTTCTAAGAGAAAACACAAGTCTAAGATAAACTTACATATACAGCAAGACAGTGCTGGAGAGTTGGATTGTTAAGACAACAATTCTTAATTCTCTCCGATTCTTTCTGCTTTTAAAATCACATTCCTGGTTATTACATCATTCTTCACACTTCCCTGGGTTCCGATGCTAACAGAAGCTACATTTACATTCTTCACCTCTGGACAGAAGCCAGAGCAATAAAGGACATTTATGCATGCAAAATCTGGCCATTAACTCTGGCCTTAAAACAATAGGCAGGATGCCCCACTCTAGACTCACTGGCTCCGAGCCCTAACATCAAAGGGTCACAACATGCTTTACTTGGTCAGTAGAGTGCACTGTTGTTACCTTTTTTTCCAGTTCCACATGTAACACTATTTTTACCGTTTAAGACAACAAGCCTGCGGTTTACATTAATATTTACAGATGACAGAATTATCTCCAAAATTCTATCTGGCTAGGCTGGCAGCCTTCATCTATCTTCACCCAATCTTCGCACTACTATTACTAAATGTCACTGTCAGTCTATTCACTTTTGCTGCAACTCTGAAGGCTGATAATACCAGGGGCAATGCTACTGCAGTAGCTTTCTGAAAGGCAAGTTAATACTCAAGCCATTCTGGAAGCGGCCAAATGGATGTCATTTCACACCTTCTGTAAGCATAACATGGCAGACATTTACTCCAGCGCTAGAGTAGGTTTTTCTACAGCTATCTTATAAGGTTTGCTGTACTTCAGTCATTGTTATCATGCCACCCTATCTTCTTAGAGCTGTAGTAATGTAATCATCCCTGTAGTAAGGACTACTGCAGCATTTAAATAAAGTAGTACAGTTGTGCGGAAGTTGCCATAATAGTAAATATTTGAGTAGATCACTCTTGCAACACTGTCCATCACTAATCGTACAGTCTGCTGTTTTGAGCTGGGATAGGTTGCCCATTTTTTTCCTCTGTGTGTCCCTCCCTTACTTGCAAGACCGTGGTTCTATGGGGTCTAGGTAATGGCTAGGAGTAGTTGTACTCTCCCATTTATCATCTCCTTGTGTAATTCCCTTCTTCCCTAAACAGTTGTATCCCTTTTCTGATTTTATATTCCTGGAGCTGTAGACCGTATTTTCTGGGGCAAGAATGTTCTGAAATGTAGGCAGACTCCCGTGGTATACTGCTCCTATTAGCATACAAGGATCCTACTGTAACAACACCACGGAGGAAGCATTCTAAACTGTAGATGTCAGGCCAGATGTTGGGGACACCTATCGGTGAAGTCTTGATAGTAAGGATTGCTGCAACAGAGATGTACTCAAATATCTACTGTTATTAGAAGTTCCAACATAAATTGTACTGTCTCAGAGTCTTCTTTAGAAAACACAGCAGATCTTAAATGAGGACCTTGGACATTGATTAAAGCTTATACTAATGTGTAGTATGTGCAGTGAAACTTGGCTGAAAGTGTAAGAAGGATTGATGGTTAAAGGACTGAATAAGAGCAACTGAGAAAAAGTAAAAGTGTGCACAATATAAAGAGTGGAGACAATAATGCCTTCATCTTTAAAAGGCAGCACCATCCTGTACTGTAGTTAAACTAATCCTATTTATTTTATCTTGGCTTTAATGAATGGCTTTCTTACCTATGAGCAACTTTTTCTGTACTCCACTGTCCTGTTGAGTTACCCACACGATTATACTAAAACCGCTCACACTGCTGTTTAAACCTTCCCTTACCTCCATTGTCACTGACTGTTTTTGTTGGGCTGATGCCTCCATCTGTGAGAGGTTCTAATCTGCTTTGTTCATCCTCGCATTGCTTGGGCTCACTACACTCCCCTACCCTGCCCCCAATCATCCCCACCTCTACCTTATCTAAATTTATACTGAACACATCCCCTCCTCTTCCTACTAGCCTCATCAGTCCCTACTACTACCTCATTTTCCAATAGCATTCACCCATTACAGTCTTATTCTTCTGTACATCCTTGCTTAATTTACTGTTCTCAGTTCTAACTTTGCAGTGTATACGTTTATTCTCCTTTTCCACCTTGTACAGTAATATTCACTTCTTCCTCCTTAACAAGTCCATCTTCAGTATTACCCTTTCTTTCATAATATTGACAGAAAACGTAATACCCTCAAACCTTTTTAATGTACATCACACACTTAATAAATCTGCTTATACTTCCTTTAATTCACAGTTTTATCCTACCATACCATGTTATATTCTACATTTCTGACTATACTCTATTAAAACCTTAACCTTTCTCCAACTCCATAGTAACCAGCCTGCCTGGAATCTTCAGTAAGACATTTCAACTCTCATCCATTTTCCTGTCATCTTCCTCCGTTCTCCATTAACATATTTTCCTTTTCAATTCAACTATAATTTCCCCTTAACTACTCCATCAACCTCTTTAGTTACCATATTATCCTTTTGCATCTTCACATCTCTACTATTCATTTCATGTCACCTTACTTCCTACTGTGGTACTCTCACACTTTATTCACACTCACACACTACTGGTCACCCTACCTAGGTTATACTCCAGCTAAACCCGCCTTCATATCGATTTCCTCAAATTTATTTAATGTCCAGTGTATTCACCTTTTCAAATTCAAAACATCTAAAAACATCTAAGCATTTAGTTCACTTTGACATAATCTGGAATGGAAAAAAAAAACACTTAACTGATCCTAATCCTCTCTTCTCTAAAATCACTCTTTGTGGTGATAACCATCCCATCCCCGGCCCTCAGCCCTATTCATGCCACCCTCCTCTGACCCAACTCGTATACAACATCCACAAAACTTTTCCTTACTTCCATTAACATTCATGGTATTCTAAACAAAGTTACAGACCTAAAAGCATGATTTCTTCAATAATCACCAGAAATTACTGTCACTACTAGAACATGTCTAAATCCCCATATAAAAGATTCTAAAATTCTGTCCTCTGGCTACAATATAATTTGATGTGACAAACTAAACAAAAAAGGGGAGCCATTGCAATTGTATATAACTGTCTCACCCCTCAAAAGAAACATACCAGCCTTCAAAAATGCAGAACTTCTTATCTATCTTGTCAGTGTTGCTAAACATAAAAAACTATGTGTAAGTGCCCTCTACATACCACCATGTAATAATAATAGCTTATTAGAAGAAATTCTTTCACGGATAACTACAAATATTACCATAGAAACCATTATCTTAAGCGATAGTAACATTGACTGGTTATCTGTCACATCTAATACCCCAACTACTAGTCTTAACTTTGATGGTTTTAAATAGCTGATCTCCTCCCCTACTCGACTAAACAAAGTGAATCATAAAAATTCTATCCTTGGTTAGATGTTTGTCTCTGACTCCAGCAAGTATGCTGTCTCAGGGATACTACCTGATTCGCTTAATGACCATCACTTTATATTCACCGGTAGAGAAGTAACCCACCAACTAAAAAAATAAATATAGAACTCTATATTCTATATAATAGAAATCTTTCTAACTTTCTTCCTGATGTACTCAGTAATCTACTAAAATCCGTCAACTGGTCTCCACTCAAAACCCTACCTCTAGATGAAGACTTCAACAAATTCAGCAGTATATTCATGAATACTTTAAACACCCTTGTGCCTAGTAGAAATAAAAGAGTAAAAAATTCTCACCCCCACCCCAATGTCTCATTCTACAAGGATTTTTATGCAAAAACGTAACAAAGCATGGAAACAGTGGCACAAAGATGAAACCCCTCAAACCTTACATTTGTACAAGAAGTTGCACAATCTCAGCAAGAAGCAAATTCACCTAGACAAACAACTGTTACCCTGACCCATAAAAAATCGTAAAAAATCCAAAGGTATTCTGCAGCTCAATTAAGAAAAAATTTCAATCTGGCTCACCTTCCTCACCAACCCTCTATCCAAAATTATCCCCCTCAGAAACAACTACCAAGTTTAACACTTTCATCTGATGCTGTCATCTTCATTCCTCCGCATGATAGGGTCTCGGATCCGACCTTCAGATCCAGCTCGGCCACAATCTTCAGACTTGAATCCAACTTTCGAGCTTCACCCTCTTACCCGTAATGCACTACATCCACCCAAGGACCCCAGATCTTGTTTGCCACTTCAGCGTCCAGACGCGGATCTCTGCACTCTCGAGTGATACTTACCTTTATCAAAAAGTTATAGCTTTTTAGGTAGCATTGTTGTAAGTCCGCCCTCTGTAGTTCTTCTTTAATCCATGTGTGTGTGTGTGAGAGAGAGTTTTTCTCTCTTGTTCTTTTTATATATATATAGCTAAAGTTAAGTTAAAATTAAAATTTCTTGTAAAATTTATTTTGTAGTTTAAAGTTAAATTAGTGTTAGTTAAGTTCTAAACTAAGGTTAGTTACTTGTAACTGTTCTTTGACCATCTCGGTTTGGCAGCTATCATGTCAGACAAACCTTCTCCCAGCTTTTAATGTTGCACTTCTTGTAGGCATAAAATCCCCAACCAGGATGCCCACAAGGAGTGTGTGTATTGCCTAGGGGCAAACTGTGCTGTATGTGCTTCATTTAATCCCCGGGCTCTAGCTGATAGACAAAATAAGTTGATTCTAAGGGGTATTCTTCCATCATTGGCTCCTGAGGCTCAGACCCCTTCCTTGGCTTCCAATTCATCTTCTGCTGCTAAAGAGGCAAAAGAGAGTGCTCTCCCTGTCTCCCCAAGAGACCCTCTAGAGTCCAAAGCCACATCAAGGAAAACTTTGTATCTAACCCCCTCGGATCCAAAGAAAGTGTCTACCCTTTCAGATCCACCTGCATCCTCGGATCCAGAGGAAGTTATTTTCCTTATCGCCTCCGCCAGTGTCCATTCCAGTGTCAGATCCAGTGACTCGGGATCAGAGAGCCTCGAGCTAATCTCCGGCTCACTCAGTTAGATCTAAGCACTCCCGACCCCCCTCGTCAGCTTCATCCAGATCCTCTAGAAGCTGGTCCAAGGCGGACATGGACAGGATGATGAGGAGATTCCTCAAGGCCCAGACCCGGATGGGGGTAGTTTCAGCTCCATCCCCAAGTCGGATCTGTGAGCTGCCTAGGCCATACCATCAGGACTCTTTTCTCCAATCTGGCCTTCTGTTTCGGAGTTGCAGGGTTCGGGACTCCTGTGTGTGTCGGGTTTGGTGCAGGGGGAAGCCCCTTTTTTCAGTGCTGGTGTTACCCTTGATCAGCCCTGTTTTGATTTTCTCAGAGCAGAGTGAGTCTCAGAGCCGGTGTGGTGGTGCAGGGTCTGAGGGAATGGTATCGGCTCTGTCTTTGTCAGAAACATCTCTTCCCCTAGGTGCTTTGGCACTTGACAGCTCGGGTCCAATCCGCAGATCTGGTGCGAGTCCTAACAGCTTCCCTCCTGTGCCTTCAGCTTCGGCGGAGACTGAGAGGACCTCTCCTGGTCCATCGGCTTTTCAAGTAGTGGACAGGGCTCCCAGGTTGGAGATCCATCACATATCCTGTAATCCACTGCTCTACCCCTGTAAGGTTGGGGCCTTGAGCCCATTTGTCCTGCCTTGAGTCAACCCATCCCGAGCGGCCTGCAAGATCTCCCTGCCCAGGAGGGATCCCCTTCTTCGACACTTCCACAGAGTACCCCACTGAGGAAGGCCCCCGAAAGAAGATGTAGAAAAGGAGGCACATTGACTCCCCATTGCAGTCCTTAACTGAAGACACTGACTTCAATGAGGAGGAAAGATCCCCCGATCCCCAGATGAGGACATCTTCTTCAAAAATATTTTAGAAATCTTGAAGCAAAAAGGTGGGTGGTCTGCCCAACCTCCTTCTTTTGAGGAGTCAGCGCTTTTGGAGACGTTTGGGGTGGGCCCATCTATGACCTGAGTGACACCCCCTACCGGCAGATGACCTCATTGATTTGGTTTTCTGTCAGGCATGGAAGGAACCAGATACTATCAAGCCTATTCCCAAGCACCCTGATAGTTTCCTGGTGCCTCCAGCAGATAGAGAGCACTGGAGCTAAGGTCCCATAGTTGATGCCGTCGTGGTGGCAGCAGCCACTAAGAAAGACCAGGCAGAAGAGACTGCCAGTGTCCATTCACCTAACAAGGAGTCTGGAGGTTTGGACAGGATTGGAAAGCATGTTTACTCTTCAGCCACCTTTGTGCTGAGGTCCTAAATTACCTGGACCACTTTACCTGGCTGCAGAGAGCTCTGATCAAGGAGCATTCAGCATCTCTCTCTCTCTCTCTCTCTCTGAGTCCATGCCTGAGGAGGAATTTCAGAAAGTTTCTCCCAAGCTGACCACTCAATCTTCTGTCACCAACTCCTCAATGAGGTTAATCTCCCATACAATGGAAGGTACCTCATGAGCAACCGGTTCTGGTCTTTCCCTAAGGAGACATGCCTGGATGAGGACACTTGATTTCTAAGAGCCCTTTAAGGCATCCTTTGTGAATGCCCTCTACTGTGGCTCTTTGCTGTTTGGGCCATTAATTAAAGATACTCTCACCTGCAGTGAAAAGGATGGGAAGACCCTTTCTGCCATAAGCATCAAATTTTCTATGCCCCAGAGGCCCTTGTCCGGGAACCAGTGCAGAGGCAAGAAAATGAGGTTTCATGGGATCATAGGAAGTTACTAGGCTGTTGGCCCTGAGTCCCTTACAAACCTAGCCAAGAATTTAGTCCATGTTCTGATAAGTCAGCAGCAGAAGCCCCTGTCCACCAGGGACACAGGTGGAATCCCAGAGGTGTATTTTATGTTCCCCATCCAGTTATCCAGGTTGTGCTTAAAAAGAGTTATTGAGGTACTCTGCTTGACATGGAGAGGGAATCTATTCCACAGAGGGGAGAGTCTCTGGGACACAAATCTGTCTTGCCAACAAGTCCTGTTGATGTCACAGACCAGGTGGAGGTCATTCGTATGGGTTACTCGAGTGGAGCTTGACTTGCGGATATGCAGCAGTCCCATCAATGCAGAGTGTGAGATTGCTTTCTGTGGAAGACAGAGGTTACCTCTGAGGCATGTATATGAGACTGAGTAGAGGCACAGAACCCTTAGCCTATCTTTGTTGGGTAGATGTTTGAGGCCCTGGATTCTCCTGGTGAGGAGCCTCTGTGGTCTCTCCAGCTGCTGCATGTGCTTTGTGAGGTACATGCAGAAAGGGGCATTGTACACTGTAATGGGTCTTATAAGGGAAGAATACAGGGATTTGACCACTTTGTCCCTGGATGAGATACCCTTACAAATGAGGTGGGCCATGTATAAAGCTTTCCGTACAGCGGAGGCAATATGGTGGTCAAAAGTCAGTTTGCTGTCAACCTGGGTGCCCTAGTCCCTCATGACTGATTACGTGCTTAGGACCTTGTTATTAATGTGATCATTTGTGGGGATGTCACTCTCCCCAAAGGGGATGATGATGCATTTTGTGGCATTCAGTTTGAGGCCATGTTTCTGGCACCAGTCATTTGTGAGATCCTCTTGGAGAATGTCCACATCACTAGGGGAATTGATGACAGTGTCTAGCTTGCAGTCATCTGCATACTTGGTCAGCCATAGACCACTGGTTTTGGCCTGCACCTTAGAAAAGTGTATCCCAAACAACAGAGGCCTCAGGACCAATCCCTAGGTTACACTGCTTGTTATGGGTCTACTGCATGAGGTGGTTTCCCCTATTTTAACTAGGTGGGTTCTATCAGCGATTCAGTTTGCTACCTATGTGGTAACATATGGATTGATGCCTAGTTGAGAGAGTTTATCTATTATACCCGAGTGGGGAATAGTATCAAAGGCTTTGGCCAGGTCTAGGTAGGCGGTGTGCACCATCTTCCCCTCATCCATGGCTTTAGTGACTGTCTCAAAGAAGTTGACCACATTTAACAGGCATGACCTCCCTTGGCGAAACCAGAGTGTGTAGGATCAAGTGTTTGGAGGTTGCCAATGTCCTTGTTAATGAGGTCCATAATAATCCGCTCCATGGCCTTGCAGATCAAGCTAGTTAGGCTGATGGGTCTATAATTTCCTGGATTGGTGGATGCTCCACCTTTGTGCAAAAGGATGACAGTGGCTGTCCTCCACTCGGCTGGGATGAAGCCGGTTCCCAGGCTTTGGTTGAATAGATTGCCTAATGATGCTGCAAGTTCCTGCCTGAGTTCATGTAGAATGCAGCCTGGGATGTTATCGGGTCCCATGAAGGCTGTATTTTTTGCCTTTGAGAAGGCAGTGATGACTTGCTCCCTAGAGATAAGGGGAGGGGGGCAGGTTCTGGGGATGTCCTGATTTATTGATTGGGGGGGGGGGGCAAGTCAAGTTTTCACTGAACTTGTCTGCCAGCAGGTTGGCAATGTGTACCGCGTTTGTGTATGTGGTGTCCTTGACCACCAGTTTTGAGCAGATCTGAGTGCTTCCTTTGAAATTGCAGATATATGTGAAGAAGGCCTTATAATTGTTTTTAGTAGATGTGACCAGTTTGGACTTGAAATTTGCTTTGGAGGATTTCACTAGTGCTTTTATTTGCTTGGTTGGGCTAAGGAGAGATTGCTTCCATTTAGGCACCTGCTCTTTCTTGGTCCTGGACAGCAATTTTTTCCTTTTATTATAGAGTTTATTTATTGCAGATGTCCATCAGACAGGTTTACTCTTCCTTGAGGAGGAGCATTTTCTCCTGTCGTTTATTCCTGATACCAGGCAGCTATATAAATTCTTGTATAGTACCTTGGTGTAGGTTTAGACATATATGCCAGTTCCTATGGAGGGGAAGGGGACTGTGAAGCTGTTTATACCTTCCCTCGTGAGTCCCAAGGGCCTTTCCAAGATCCAAGCATGGAACCCTCCTCTAGAGGCAGAGGAGGAGGGTTTAGTGGTAGCAGCCATCCTAGAGGCCGAGCGGGCCCGCAAATCCAGGGCTTAGAGACATCTTTTCCAACAAGTCCTATCAGCGCTCATGAAGCGGTGCCTGACTGTCTGTCTCTGGAGGCAGTCGGGGGTCGAATCACTCTGTGGTCAGAAGCTTGGACCCATTTGACTCAAAACACCTGGGTGCTAAGCATAATATGTAGAGGCTACTATATTTCCTTTTCTCTTCCCCTTCCAAACTCCAAGAACCTCCCCAATGTGCCACCCAGTCAGAGGGAGCAGGCAGCATAGGAAGTTCAACAACTGCTGCAAAAAACAGTTATCCAAGAGGTCCCAGCCATACAAACAGGATTTGGAACCTACTTAAAACCCATTCTGGATCTACACAAGTT
This sequence comes from Protopterus annectens, assembly GCF_019279795.1. NCBI lineage: Eukaryota > Metazoa > Chordata > Ceratodontiformes > Protopteridae > Protopterus > Protopterus annectens. The sequence continues at coordinate 341,838,790 of NC_056746.1, forward strand.
AAATTGTTATGTAAAGAAGTCGAGGTACCAAATGGTTATGGTTCAGTCCATTTTGCCATTGTTGAGCAAGGATGACTGGATGTGCTCAATAGATCTCAAGGATGCATACTATCACATCAAGATAGATAAGCACTCCAGGAGATATCTGTGCTTTCGGGTGGGAGCCAATCATTTCCAGTTCATGGCAATGCTCTTTGGGCTCACCACAGCTGCCCAGGTGTTAACCAGATACATGGTAGTGGTAGCAGCTCACATGAGACTCAAAGGATTCTGGGGTGTTTCCATACCTAGACGATTGGCTCCTTACCACCCCCATGAGGCATCAGCTGATCCAACAATCAAAACAAAATTAATACCACTGTGGTAAACTGTGTCCGATAATAGTCTCAACAAACCAGCAGAAATGTTCTCCACTTTATTAAAATGAGCATCCACTTTAAAAGAAGCAAATCTTTCAGGTTACCCCTTCTCAGTTCTATAATAACATCTTAAAATACACCCATTTTAAATAGAAGATATCACACATCATGTGACACAGCCAACCAATAAAAAATACCAAACAATTACATTTAAAATTAGTGCAACATCAAATATTGTTTGAATAAAACTGGTTTCAGGCTCACTGCATTATTTAAACCAGGGGCTGCATCAGCTTTTAATCTCAAAATGCAAGAGTATTCTATATTCTCTAAAGCATTATTTATGTCACCCCCCCATACTCTTGTGTACTACTCTAATAACTCTAAACCTAAATAAATGGTTCAGGCCATTGTCAGCAACATGCTTTACAAGTGCATTAGTTAAAATACCCCTCCAAAACTCTGACTTATGCCTCAGTAATATGTTCCTTCAGTTTATGATTACATTTACCCACATGAAAGGAAATATAAAACAATTTGCACTGTATTACATGTAGCATAACAGTTAAACATATATTTAACTTCCGTTGTAGGATGAATAAAGCATGTCTCAGTAAGAACATCTTTGCAACAACTACAATTTAAACAAGGATATGTTCCTTGTCTTAAACTAATACTGTTCTTTATAGACTTCGTATCTTTATAACATAACCTCCTTTTTAATTTTTTTCATTCCTGTACGCAAAACTAGGTTGTTCATCTAAAATTTGTCTGAGTTCAGGCGTAGTCATTAAGATGATGTCCTTCAAGGATGCATCTGCAGTCATCACATATGGGTTGTCCTGCCTCAGGCAGCCCTTCGGTCGGCCGGATTCCAAAGTCTGGGTCCGGCGTCGGCTGGTGTCGCCCTTTCCCCGACGTCAGAGCGCCTGGGGTATAAAAGCGCCAGCCGACGCCATCTTCCTCAGTCTTTCTTGCCGCGTGGTGCCCGAAGCAGAAGCAGTTCGCAAGTGCCAGTCGGCCAGCTCCTGTATTTCAGCTATCGAAGACTTCAAAAGCTAAGTACCCTTCTTGCCTCAGCCGATGTCAGATAAAATTAATAATTGCTTAACTTGTGGGAAACAAATACCTCATAAGGATTTCCACTCTTACTGCCTACCCTGCCTAGGCCCAGACCACGTCGTCTCGGCCTGTTCAGCCTGTGCTTCCTTCAACCGACACACTCTTAGACGTCGGGCGGAGTTTGCAGAGGAATTTTTTGGGGCTAGTTTTGCTTATAATATGCCGTCGGAGACTCCGACTTCACATTTAATAAAGAAACGGAAGGACAAGGACCGACACACGTGGGCCGCGGTTTCAGTTGAAACCATGGCCAGGCCTACCGCGAGTGTCTCGGCTGAAACCGAGTCCTTGGTGCTTCCGTCCACTAATACCGCTCAACCGACAACCTCGGCCCCGGAGGCCCCTTCGGAGTCGGCTATTGAATTTCCATCAGAAACTGGTGTTCTGGAACCTTCCGACACTATTCCCCTAGACAAACCTACACCAGCACGTGGTGCAGCCAGGCCTCCTGCATCCATGTCCATAAAGGCATTCTCTAGGGCTAAAGCTGCTAAACACTCAAAAGCTTTGCCTCCTAGGGTTATTCCTCAGGGACCCTCTACAGGTTCCCAGATCCTAAGTTTAACAGAGGACCTTATTTCCTTAATTAGGGGCTCACAGCCTCATCCGGACAGGGGCTCTCAACCTCCTCCAGATAAAAGGCCCAGGGTTGAGCCCTCTGATCCCCACTCCTCAGATGAGGCCTCTGATGGTTACCAGGAGGAGGCTTTTTCGTCCCACGAGGATTCTGATGCAGAGGAATCTATCCCCTCGGCCTCCCCTCCTGAAGAGCTTTCCTTCGGGGAGACACTTCACACTATGATAGAGCATTTCCAATAGCAGAGCCAGGAATTCTCTGATTCCAGGAAGAGATTAAGGACCTTCTTGCATTTGCCTCAGCATAGACCTTTGGCTATTCCCCCTGTTTTGAATGTCATTAATGATGTGTACTCTGAGTCTAGCACTACCCCTGACACTCTCCCTCTGGCCCCTGCCAAACCCGACAGGTATTACAGGGTCCCGGAATCACATCTTTTCCTTTACAAGGCCCACTCTGCTGATCCAGAGACTATTTCCCAGGGCCCTAAAGGGGTTGCAACTGTCACTTCAAAAAATCCTCTCCCCTCTGAAAGAGAGTCCAGGGCTTTAGAGCGATGGGGTAAAAAAGTGTATACTTCTGCTAGTCCTCCTCAATGCTACCACTCGTAAAACTAAGTGAAAGTAATACCAGGCAGCAAACTGGAACAAAATAAAAATCCGAATGTAATCCAAAATGAGTTTATTTTAATGGCAGACTTCTTCAGAGTAAACTCATCAAATTACACACCTGACTTATACTAAAAACATAATTACCTAATTGATCTTATTTAACAATCATTACAAAGTTAAAGAAACAGTAGCTAAAATGCATTTAAAAACTGAGAATCATATACTATTTACATAAATTGCAGTAAAAAACTCTTACAATATATATTCTATTTACTACCTTTTATCATACATATAAAAAAAAAAAAAAAAAATATATATATATATATATATATATATATATATATATATATGTTACATAATAAATCAACTTTATGCATTCACAAACCCAAAATCACATCACAATGTTGTTGGATAAGTTCATTGATGTATATTATACTTAGTTTAGTTTAAATTCCGTGTTAGTATTAATAACTTATGAAACTCTAACTTTGTCTCATGATCTAAAAGGACATTACCCAATAAATTATGGCTGTTTTCATATTATTTCATATCTATCTTTTTAAACTAAGTAAACTAAGTATACTTCTGCTATCCTTTCTATGAGGGCTTTAAACTGTCAATTTCATATGATACAGTACCAAGAGTATTTGTTAGATGAATTGCATAAAAAATTGTCTTCACCTGAACCCCTAGATCGTAAATCCCTTCAGGATCTGGTACATAACTCTCAACAGGTTAGCAACCATTTCTTGCAGTGTGGTTATGATGCATTGGAAGCTTCATGTAGGTCAGCTATGACAGGTGCAGTCATACGTAGGCATGCTTGGCTGAAGGAACAATCTCTGCCAGACCATGTTAAAGCAAAGCTTCTGGATGCTCCACTGGAAAAGCAAAAGTTATTTGGCTCCACTGCTCAGGAGGTCTTAAAGAAATTTGAAGAAAAGGCAAAATCTGTACAAACAGTCAAAGACTTTATGCAAGTCCAACCACCAAGATTCAGCAGAAATTGGCCTTCCAAGAACTGGTCCTTTCCAGACACAGAGAGATTTCAGAGAGGCAAGAACAGGCGTGCCAGAGGTAGAGGGCAAGCTAGAGGCTCCTACAGAGGACATCAATGGCAGCCTCCCAACCAGAGAGGTAGTGCAGGGCCTTCAATTGCTGCACAAGGACAGACTCAATGACTTTACTTTGACACCGCCAGCCAGGGCTCAATTGGAAGCACCTTTGGGCGGAAAGCTTTCCTTATTTTCAGAAGATTGGCACATTATTACAAAGGACAAATGGACACTACAAATAATAGACAAAGGATACAGGTTCCATTTCCACACATTACCGAAAAGAAAAGGCATGGCAGATCTGCCACCAAATCAAAGGGCAGAGGCTTTGAAACAAATTTCAAACTTAATGCAAATGAAAGCAATAGAAAAGGTTCCTCTCTCAGAACAAGGCCAAGGATTTTATTCCAGACTATTCTGTGTTCCAAGAAAAGAAAAGCAATGGAGGCCTATTCTCGACTTGTCCGCACTAAATACTTATCTCATTGTGCCAAAATTCAAAATGCTGACTCTACAGCAACTCCTTCCCATGCTGGGCAAGGGGTCTTGGCTGGTAACTCTGGACCTCAAGGAGGCATACCTGCATGTCCCTATCAGACAAAGCTGCAGAAGACACCTCAGATTTCTTGCAGGTTCAGAGCATTATCAATTCTCAGCATTGCCCTTTGGCTTATCTACTGCGCCCAGAGTATTCACGAAATGCCTGGCATCAGTAATTGCACACTACAGACTTCAGGAGATGCAAATATACCCGTATCTGGACGACTGCCTTATACAAGCGGACAGCCAACAAATTTTGGAAAAACACTTGAGTTATGCCATCCACCTTCTTCAGGCCTTGGGATATACAGTCAACATTCACAAGTCAAGACTTGTACCATCCCAAAGAATAACTTTTCTGGGTGTGAATCTAGACACAACCACCCAAATGGCTTTCCTCACAGAAGAAAAACAAAGTCAGCTACCGGATTACTTCAAAAACCTGTCAAGACAAACTCAAGCTGACTGCAAGGAAAATCCTGCAGGCCCTGGGTTACATGGCTTCTTGCATTCTCCTGATTCCTCAAGCAAGGGAAGGTTACATATGAGGAAACTACAATGGTACCTAAGGAGTTTATGGACTCAGCACAGTCACAGCTTGGAAACTTTGATACCACTCATCCCATGCCTTCAAAGGGAATTTCTGTGGTGGGCTCAAGCAAGCCAGTCAAACAGGGGTCTGCCCTTCAGCAAACCAATAGCCAGCCAAACCATTACAATGGACGCTTCAGACCTCGGATGGGGAGCGCACATGGAAGGAAGGTGCATTCAAGGACCATGGTCACAAAAAGAGCTACGCATGCACATAAACCAAAAGGAAATGCTGGCAGTGATACATGCAATCGAGGCCTTCAAGTTATTTCTGCATCAAGGCCACCTGCTAATAAGGACAGACAACACCACAGTTATGTGGTACATAAACAAGCAAGGAGGCACCCATTCCTACCCTCTTTGCAGACTGGCAATGAATCTATGGGAACTTTCCTTGACACTCAATATACAGCTGCAATCCCAGTTTGTGCCAGGAAAGGACAATATACTGGCGGACAGCTTAAGCAGGAACATCATGGATGCACACGAATGGATGCTGCACCCAGACATCTTCCTTCAGATAACACAATTATGGGGGAGGCCGGACATAGATCTCTTTGCCTCCCCCCACAATCATCAGCTGAAGAAATTCTGCTCAAGGACATACCACCCACAAGCATGGAAAGTGGACGCCCTTTCTATCAGCTGGAGAACTCTAACAGTATATGCTTTTCCACCTCTTCCATTAATGACCAAGGTCTTACTGAAGATCAGGACAGAGCAGCCAAAAGTGATTCTGATAGCTCCGGACTGGCCAAGACAGCACTGGTACCCACTGTTAAAGAGCATGTCACGCACGAAACCATGGCCTCTTCTACTCTGGCCACTTCTCCTGACACAGCACAATTACAAAACTCTGCATTCCAACCTGAAAACCTTGCAACTAACAGCCTGGAAAATACCTTGATTCCTCCACAGGATAAGCTATCCAAGAGTGTGAAGGATATCCTCGCCGGCCTTCTACAAGGAAGGCATATTCAGCAAAATGGAAAAGATTTCACACTTGGAACACCACAAAGGGCCTAGATGCAACAGTGATGAACATGGCACATATTCTGGAATACTTGGCAGAAATGCTCCACAATGGCCTGTCTTACTCTTCCATTAAAATTCATGCTTCAGCAATTTCAGCAGAGTACAATACTGATCCACCTGTCTTCTCTCATCCCCTCCTAAGGCAGTTTCTAAGAGGAATTAAAAACATCAACCCTCCAAGGAGACCACCAGTGCCTACTTGGGATCTTAACTTCGTGTTAGAAAAACTAACACTACCTCCCTTTGAACCAGCAGCATCTGCAGAACCACAGTTCCTGTCTTGGAAGACTGCCTTCCTTCTGGCCATAACCTCAGAAAGAAGAGTATCTGAGTTACAGGCCCTCATGGCAGTACAGCCATTTCTTATTTTTCATCAGGACAGAGTTTCATTGAGAACCAATCCTTCATTTATGCCAAAGGTGGTATCCAGGGTCTCATTAAACCAAGCTATTCACCTGCCTACCTTCTTTCCAAATCCACAAAACAAAGGGGAAAAACTTCTGCACACCCTGGACATACACAGGCAGTTGTGCTACTACTTGGACAGAACTAAAAGTTACAGAAAAACTGACCAGCTGTTTGTAGCATATGCTGCTGGTGCACAAGGAAAAGCAATTTCCAAACAGACAATTTCAAAATGGATAGGGAATTGCATTCGTTTTTGTTACTCCTTTCATGGAAAGACTGTGCCAGCTAACATTAGACCTCATTCCACCAGAGCTACAGCCACCTCCACAGCCTTCTTAAGAGGGGTGGCTACCAAGGACATTTTAGAAGCTGCTACATGGAGCTCCGTGCATGCATTTTCCAAGCATTACAATTTACCTTTATATTCCAGATCCAGAGCAGGCTTTGCTACGGCAGTCCTGCAGGGCATTTTAGCTACACCATCATTTACATAGATCCTCCACCCCCAGATTGGCTATGGTATTCTACCCATATGTGATGACTGCAGATGCATCCTTGAAGGACATAGTACAGTTTTGTACCTACCATAAATGTAGATGTCCGATAGGTATGCATCTGCAGTCAGGTTTACCCACCCTCCTTCCCTTCTGTGGTATTTCTTGGGTTCTTATCCCTCTCATAGCTAGCTGGGGTTATCTATTATGGTGTATTTGTTTTATTTACATATATATATATATATATATATATATATATATATATATATATATATATATATGTATATATATTTCTGAGCATGTTTGGAATTTATTGCATTTCTCCAAATTTAGCCTTCCTTAGAGGGCACCTGGCATCTGGGGCAAGAAAAACTGAGGAAGATGGCGTCGGCTGGTGCTTTTATACCCCAGGCGCTCTGACGTCGGGGAAAGGGCGACACCAGCCGACGCTGGACCCAGACTTTGGAATCCGGCCGACCGAAGGGCTGCCTGAGGCAGGACAACCCATATGTGATGACTGCAGATGCATACCTATCGGACATCTACATTTATGGTAGGTACAAAACTGTACTTTCCAGTTCTTCCGTATTAGTCTCTCTACTTCACGTGTCCTATTATTATATGCTATTACATATTTTAATTTACCCGCGGTAGTGGTGCTGCGGTAGCGTTGTTGCCTCACAGCAAGACGTTGTCGCGTTCGATTCTCAGCTAGCACGTCTTCTGTGTGGACGCATGCGTGAATGGGCGTGCCTTCGTTGAAGGTTGTGTGTCAGGACTGGTAACTCGGCACGTAAAAATCCACTACCAAACATTAGCGGACCGGAGTTCCGCTGTGGCGCCCCCCTAACTGGGATAAGCCGAAGGACACAACAACATTACATATTTTCATTTATTATTACCATTCCTTATGTTATTAGCTGTACCTTTTATCACAGTATTCACTGAAATGAAATAGGGCCCTGATTTACCCTTTCTATCTTTAATTATATCACTCATTATTTCTTGCACCATGGTCTGACTGTACCCCTATGATAAAATTCAGATGACATTTCCTTCATTTGTTTTATACATATCTGTCCACCTGTATTTAACCTACTACTTATAGTAAGCTGACCTTTTACAATCTTTCTAAAGGTATGCGGAGCATCCATGCTCTGTTTATGGGTATATCTATTAGCATGTACTGACTTTTTATAAGCACTAATTTGTACGACTTCCATCACCTTGTCCAACTGTATATCCAAATAAGTAATCTGCTCTGATGAGCAAACCATTTTAAACTGCAAGAAATCAGTGGTGCTTTCCAAATACTTTACATAATCTTTAAGACTCACTTCATCCCCTTTCCATATTAGGAAACAGTCATCTACAAATCGTTTATAAAACAACACATTCCCATTCATGGAATTATCAGCTTCAAACACATATTTATTCTCCCATTGGTTCAAGATCAAGTTAGCATAAGTGTTTGCCATGGATGTACCCATGGCAACTCTTACAGTCTGTAAATATGGCTGTTTTGTTCCTCAAAAATAAAAACATTGTTCATATTATTTCAATAATCTGACAAACATTTTCAATTTCTCTATTCATCATGTTAATCTGAAAGTTCAAGAACTCACGTATAGCATCTATCCCATATTGGTTAGGAATAACCATGAACAAGGAACTAATGTCGAAAGTTACAAATAAGAAATCATGGTCAGTACATTGGCTATACCAGTCATTTAGTTTATAAAGAAAATCACTTCAATCTTTAATATAACTCTTACAACGAATTAAGTACTTACTCAAAACCTGTTGTGTATACAATGAAAGGGGTTCAGTAACCCAACCCCTCCCTGAGACAATAGGTCTCATGGGGGGTGGGAGATTAATTGCTTATGTATTTCAGGCAAACCATATATCATAGGTAATACAGGGCAAGGAACTGTAAAAAAGTTAAATTAATGGAAATGGCATTCTGTATTTGCAGATCATAAACTAAGAGGTTAATGTCAGTAATACATTTTTTACCATACTGAAAATCAACTTGCTTAAATGTTTTACTGTCTGATAAAAATTCATACATATATTTCATATAATCACTCTTGTTGAGTAAAACAATTGCCCCTTCTTTATCGGCCTGTTTTTTATAATTAGACCATGCTCATTTTCTAAGTATTGCAACTCTATGTGTTCATCACATGTCATATTATAAAATTTACACAATTTCGTAGCTTCATAAACCCGCCTTAATTCAATCTCACATAAATCGTGGAAAGCTGTTACATCAGGGCAGCTGTTAGGAATAAACGTACTCGACCTTTTACATGCCCTTCTACTGTCCAACACAGCAGAATCTCTAAAAATCTGTTTTAAATTCATACTCCTGGTAAATATTTTCAGATCAGTTAAGGCATCCGAAATATCATTACTTCTACTTGGTATAAATTGAAGTTCCTTATTTAATATACTAATATCAGTCTCTATTAGGTTCATAGGTTCATACTAGAATATCTGCCCTAGGGCATTTATAAGCCTAGCCAGAATGTGTTTGGCTTTCGCCACCCATTTTAAATTTATTTTGCTATGCCCTTTTTCGTGGTTAGTATACTGTGCCTCTGTCTAACAGTGACACAGAAGTGATACCCAGGGTAAACCTATGATCTACCATCCACTCATCAAGATTCCTCTTGAAGAGAGTCAGTGAGGGACTCTGCCTAATCTGGACTGGGATTTTATTCCAGAGTGAAGGGAGCCTCTGGGTTATGAATCTGTCCCTCCAGCATGTCCTATTTATTTCAGTGCTGAGGTCCAAGTCTCTCGAGCGCATAGCTCGATGGGATTTGGATTTTCTGAGGTGCAGCATGTCCATTAATTCCGGGTTGGACATGGCTTTATACGTCAGGCACAGATTGCCTCTGAACAGGTGGTATGCCACTGAGTAGAGCTGGAGTTTCTTTAACCGGGCAGCATATGGCATCTGTTTGAGCCCTTTGATCCTCTTGGTGAGGTACTTTTGGGGTCTTTCCAGTTGCTGCAGGTGTCTGGTAAGGTACATCCCAAAAGGGGCATTGTACTCAATTATGGGCCTGATGAGGGATGAGTAAAGAGGCACGATGACCTCCCCTCATCTAGATGTGAATCCCTTCATGATTAGGTGGGCTGTATAAAATGTTTTTCTAACCACTTTGGCCACTTGGTTGTCAAATGAGAGATTGCTATCAACTTGGGTCCCCAGGTCCCTAATTACTACTTCTGTACTTAATGGATTACCACCTATGTGGTAATTTGTGGGCACTTTGTTTTTGCCAAAGGGGATGACTATACACTTTTTGGCATTTAGCTTGAGGCCATGGCTCTGGCACCAGTTGTCTGATGTCCTTCAAGGATGCATCTGCAGTCATCACATATGGGTTGTCCTGCCTCAGGCAGCCCTTCGGTCGGCCGGATTCCAAAGTCTGGGTCCGGCGTCGGCTGATGTCACCCTTTCCCTGACGTCATAGCGCCTGGGGTATAAAAGCGTCAGCCGACGCCATCTTCCTCAGTCTTTCTTGCCGCGTGGTGCCCGAAGCAGAAGCAGTTCGCAAGTGCCGGTCGGCCAGCTCCTGTAATTCAGCTAAACCGAAGACTTCAAAAGCTAAGTACCCCATTGGGGACTCTTTCTTGCCTCAGCTGATGTCAGATAAAATTAATAATGCTTAACTTGTGGGAAACAAATACCTCATAAGGATTTCCACTCTTACATCCTACCTTGCCTAGGCCCAGACCACGACGTCTCGGCCTGTGCCGCTTGTGCTTCCTTCAACCGAAGCACCCTTAGACGTCGGGCGGAGTTTGCAGAGGAATTTTTGGGGGCTAGTTTTGCTTATAATATGCCGTCGGAGACTCCGACTTCACATTTAATAAAGAAACGGAAGGACAAGGACCGACACACGCGGCCCGCGGTTTCGGCTGAAACCACTGCCAGGCCTACCGCGAGTGTCTCGGTCTCGGCTGAAACCGAGTCCTTGCTACTTCCGTCCACCGAAACAGTACAACCGACAACCTCGGCCCCGGAGGCCGCTTCTGTATCGGTTATTGAATCTCCTTTGGAATCCGGTGTCCAGGAACCTTCCAACACCATTCCCTTGGACAAATCTACTCCAGCACGTGGTGCAGCCAGGCCTCCTGCATCCATGTCTATTAAGGCATTCTCTAGGGCTAAAGCTGCTAAACACTCAAAATCTATGCCTCCCAGGGCTATCCCTCAGGGACCCACTTCAGGTTCTCAGATTCTTAGTCTAGCAGAGGACCTTATTTCATTAATTAGGGGCTCTCAGCCTCATCCGGACAGGGGCTCTCAACCCCCTATAGAAAAAAGGCCCAGGGTTGAGCCCTCTGATCCACATTCCTCAGATGAGGCCTCTGATGGCTCTGCTCTCTCGGATTACCAGGAGGAGGCTTTTTTGGCCTACGAGGATTCTGATGCAGAGGAATCTATCCCTTCGGCCTCCCCTCCTGAAGAGCTGTCTTTTGGGGAAACTCTGCACTCTATGAGGGAGCATTTCCAATGGCAGGGCCAGGAATTCTCTGATTCCAGGAAAAGATTAAGGACCTTCTTGCATTTGCCTCAGCATAGACCTTTGGCTATTCCCCCTGTTTTGAATGTCATTGATGATGTGTACTCTGAGTCTAGCACTACCCCTGACACTCTCCCTCCGGCCCCTGCCAAACCCGACAGGTATTACAGGGTCCCGGAATCACATCTTTTCCTTTACAAGGCCCACTCTGCTGATCCAGAGACTATTTCCCAGGGCCCTAAAGGGGTTGCAACTGTCATTTCAAAAAATCCTCTCCCCTCTGAAAGGGAGTCCAGGGCTTTAGAGCGATGGGGTAAAAAAGTGTATACTTCTGCTATGCTTTCTATGAGGGCTTTAAACTGTCAATTTCATATGATACAGTACCAAGAGTATTTGTTAGATGAATTGCATAAAAAACTGTCTTCACCTGAACCCCTAGATCGTAAATCCCTTCAGGATCTGGTACATAACTCTCAACAGGTTAGCAACCATTTCTTGCAGTGTGGTTATGATGCATTGGAAGCTTCATGTAGGTCAGCTATGACAGGTGCAGTCATACGTATGCATGCTTGGCTGAAGGAACAATCTCTGCCAGACCATGTTAAAGCAAAGCTTCTGGATGCTCCACTGGAAAAGCAAAAGTTATTTGGCTCCACTGCTCAGGAGGTCTTAAAGAAATTTGAAGAAAAGGCAAAATCTGTACAAACAGTCAAAGACTTTATGCAAGTTCAACCACCAAGATTCAGCAGAAATTGGCCTTCCAAGAACTGGTCCTTTCCAGACACAGAGAGATTTCAGAGAGGCAAGAACAGGCGTGCCAGAGGTAGAGGGCAAGCTAGAGGCTCCTACAGCGGACATCAATGGCAGCCTCCCAACCAGAGAGGTAGTACAGGGCCTTCAACTGCTGCACAAGGACAGACTCAATGACTTTACTTTGACACCGCCAACCAGGGCTCAATTGGAAGCACCTTTGGGCGGAAAGCTTTCCTTATTTTCAGAAGATTGGCACATTATTACAAAGGACAAATGGACACTACAAATAATAGACAAAGGATACAGGTTCCATTTCCACACATTACCGAAAAGAAAAGGCATGCCAGATCTGCCACCAAATCAAAGGGCAGAGGCTTTGAAACAAATTTCAAACTTAATGCAAATGAAAGCAATAGAAAAGGTTCCTCTCTCAGAACAAGGCCAAGGATTTTATTCCAGACTCTTCCTTGTTCCAAGAAAAGAAAAGCAATGGAGGCCTATTCTCGACTTGTCCGCACTAAATACTTATCTCATTGTGCCAAAATTCAAAATGCTGACTCTACAGCAACTCCTTCCCATGCTGGGCAAGGGGTCTTGGCTGGTAGCTCTGGACCTCAAGGAGACATACCTGCATGTCCCTATCAGGCAAAGCTGCAGAAGACACCTCAGATTTCTTGCAGGTTCAGAGCATTATCAATTCTCAGCATTGCCCTTTGGCTTGTCTACTGCGCCCAGAGTATTCACGAAATGCCTGGCATCAGTAATTGCACACTGCAGACTTCAGGGGATGCAAATATACCCGTATCTGGACGACTGCCTTATACAAGCGGACAGCCAACAAATTTTGGAAAAACACTTGAGTTATGCCATCCACCTTCTTCAGGCCTTGGGATATACAGTCAACATTCACAAGTCAAGACTTGTACCATCCCAAAGAATAACTTTTCTGGGTGCGAATCTAGACACAACCACCCAAATGGCTTTCCTCACAGAAGAAAAACAAAGTCAGCTACCGGATTACTTCAAAAACCTGTCAAGACAAACTCAGCTGACTGCAAGGAAAATCCTGCAGGCCCTGGGTTACATGGCTTCTTGCATTCTCCTGATTCCTCAAGCAAGGGAAGGCTACATATAAGGAAACTACAATGGTACCTAAGGAGTTTATGGACTCAGCACAGTCACAGCTTGGAAACTTTGATACCACTCATCCCATGCCCTCAAAGGGAGTTTCTATGGTGGGCTCAAGCAAGCCAGTCAAACAGGGGTCTGCCCTTCAGCAAACCTATAGCCAGCCAAACCATTACAACGGACGCTTCAGACCTCGGATGGGGAGCGCACATGGAGGGAAGGTGCATCCAAGGACTATGGTCACAAAAAGAGCTACGCATGCACATAAACCAAAAGGAAATGCTGGCAGTGATACATGCACTCGAGGCCTTCAAGTTATTTCTACATCAAGGCCACCTGCTAATAAGGACAGACAATACCACAGTTATGTGGTACATAAACAAGCAAGGAGGTACCCATTCCTACCCTCTTTGCAGACTGGCAATGAATCTATGGGAACTTTCCTTGACACTCAATATACAGCTGCAATCCCAGTTTGTGCCAGGAAAGGACAATATACTGGCGGACAGCTTAAGCAGGAACATCATGGATGCACACGAATGGATGCTGCACCCACACATCTTCCATCAGATAATACACACATGGGGGAGACCGGACATAGACCTCTGCCTCCCCACGCAATCATCAGCTGGAGAAATTCTGCTCAAGGACATACCACCCACAAGCATGGAAAGTGGACGCCCTCTCTTTCAGCTGGAGAACTCTAACAGTGTATGCATTCCCACCTCTTCCATTAATGACCAAGGTCTTACTGAAGATCAAGGCAGAACAGCCAAGAGTGATTCTGATAGCTCCGGACTGGCCAAGACAGCACTTGTACCCATTGCTAAAGAGCATGTCACGGACAAAACCATGGCTTCTTCCACAATGGCCGCTTCTCCTGACACAGCACAATTACAAAACTCTGCATTTTAACCTGAAAACATTGCAACTAGCTGCCTGGAAAATACCTTGATTCATCACCAGGATAAGCTATCCAAGAGAGTGAAGGATATCATCATGGAAGCTCACAGGCCTTCTACAATAAAGGCATACTCAGCAAAATGGAAACGATTTCACACCTGGAGCACCTCAAAGGGCCTAGATGCGACAGTTATGAACATGGCACATATCCTGGAATATTTGGCAGAAATGCTCCACAATGGCCTGTCTTACTCTTCCATTAAAATTCATGCTTCAGCAATTTCAGCAGAGTACAATACTGATCCACCTGTCTTCTCTCATCCTCTCCTAAGACAGTTTCTAAGAGGAATTAAAAACATTAATCCCCCAAGGAATCCACCAGTGCCTACTTGGGACCTTAACTTCGTGTTGGAAATCTAACACTGCCTCCCTTTGAACCAGCAGCATTAGCAGAACTACAGTTCCTGTCTTGGAAGACTGCTTTCCTTCTGGCCATAACCTCAGCAAGAAGAGTATCTGAGTTACAGGCCGTCATGGAAGTGCAACCATTTCTTATCTTTCATCAAGACAGAGTCTCTTTGAGAACCAATCCTTCATTTATGCCAAAGGTGGAATCCAGAGTCTCATTAAACCAAGCTATTCACCTGCCTACCTTCTTTCCAAATCCACAAAACAAAGGGGAAAAGCTTCTGCACACCCTGGACATACACAGACAGTTGTGCTACTACTTGGACAGAACTAAAACTTACAGAAAAACTGACCAGCTGTTTGTAGCATATGCTGCTGGTGCACAAGGAAAAGCAATTTCCAAACAGACAATTTCGAAATGGATAGGGAATTGCATTCGTTTTTGTTACTCCTTTCATGGAAAGACTGTGCCAGCTAACATTAGACCTCATTCCACCAGAGCTACAGCCACCTCCACAGCCTTCTTAAGAGGGGTGGCTACCAAGGACATTTTAGAAGCTGCTACATGGAGCTCCGTGCATGCATTTTCCAAGCATTACAATTTACCTTTATATTCCAGATCCAGAGCAGGCTTTGCTACGGCAGTCCTGCAGGGAATTTTAGCTACACCATCATTTACATAGATCCTCCACCCCCAGATTGGCTATGGTATTCTACCCATATGTGATGACTGCAGATGCATCCTTGAAGGACATAGTACAGTTTTGTACCTATCATAAATGTAGATGTCCGATAGGTATGCATCTGCAGTCAGGTTTACCCTCCCTCCTTCCACTCTGTGGTATTTCTTGGGTTCTTATCCCTCTCATAGCTAGCTGGGGTTATCTATTATGGTGTATTTGTTTTATATACATACATATATGTGTATATATATATATATATATATATATATATATATATATATATATATATATATATATATATATTTATATATATATTTCTGAAAATATTTGGAATTTATTGCATTTCTCCAAATTTTAGCCTTCCTTAGAGGGCACCTGGCATCTGGGGTAAGAAAAACTGAGGAAGATGGCGTCGGCTGACGCTTTTATACCCCAGGCACTATGACGTCGGGGAAAGGGCAACATCAGCCGACGCCGGACCCAGACTTTGGAATCCGGCCGACCGAAGGGCTGCCTGAGGCAGGACAACCCATATGTGATGACTGCAGATGCATACCTATCGGACATCTACATTTATGGTAGGTACAAAACTGTACTTTTCTATGAGGCCCTTTTGGAGGATGCTTGTGTCGGCTGGAGAGCCGATTATGGCGCCCAGTTTGCAGTCATCTGCGAACTTGGTCAGCCACAGTCCTTCCGTGTTGGCCTGTACCTCAGAGAAATATATACCGAACAAGAGAGGTCCCAGGACTGAGCCTTGTGGGACACCACTTGTAACTGGTTTGGAGTCTGACATGGCTTCAGCAATTCTAACCATGTGGGTTCTGTCCTTGAGCCAGTTTGCAATCCATCTAGTGACATAGGGGTTTATATTTAAGCTGGTGAGCTTATCTATAATGCCCGAGTGGGCTATTGTATCGAAGGCTTTTGCGAGGTCCAGATAGGCTGTGTGGACCACCTTCCCCTCGTCAATGGCCTTGGTGACTGTTTCATAGAAATCAACCAGGTTTAAGAGGCAGGATCTGCCCTTAACAAAGCCGAACTGGGTAGGATCCAGTGTCTGTAGGTCCCCAATATCTTTATTCATGAGGTCCGTGATGATCCTTTCCATAGCTTTGCAGACCAAGCTAGTCAGGCTTATGGGGCGATAGTTTCCAGGATCCGTTGAGGCACCACCTTTATGGAGAGGGACCACTGTTGCTGTACGCCACTCTTTGGGCACATATCCTGTAGTAAGGCTGAGATTGAACAGTAGTTTTATGTTTAGGTTTAGCTCTTCTTGGAGTTCATGTAGGATGCAGCCCGGGACACCGTCTGGTCCCGTTGATGCTGTGTTTTTTGCTTTGGAGAGGGCGGCTCTTACCTGAGTATCTGAGATGTCAGGGGGGCAGCACTCTGCTTGGATAGATATTTGCCCTTTTGGTGGGGGGGGGGGGGTTTGCACTGAACCTGTCAGCTAGGATGTTGGCAATGTCTGTGGGTTTAGTGTATTTTTTGTCATTTTGGACTAATTCTGAGCATATCTGGGAATTACCACCCAGGTTCCTAACATAACTAAAGAAAGCCTTGTGATTATCCTTAGAGTCCTGTGCAATTTTTCTCTCAAAGCTGGCCTTAGACAATTTTATGAGTGCCCATAGTTTTTTGCTAATACTGATCAGTGATGCCTTCCCTTTTTGGGATTTTGCTTTATCATTTAGTAGCTTCCTCCTTCTATTGTATAGTTTGTTTATGGCTGGGGTCCATCAGACAGGATGTCTGCCTTTGGAGGATTGGGTCTTGGTTTTATTTGGGATCGCATGATCCATGCATTCCTGAAGGTGTTCATAGAATGCATTTATAAAGGATTCTGCGGTCTGGGCCATATTTTCCACAGGCCCGGGGGCTTTGAAGGATTCCACCTCTGTTTTGAGGAGTGTGAAATTTGCTTTAGAGAAGTTTTTCACTGTGGTTTTCTGGGCAGGGGTGGGGTCGGGATGTGAATATCCAGTGAGATTAGTTTATGGTCTGATCTTACCAGTGAGGGATACACTTCTGGTCTGGAGCATAGAGTCCCTATGTTGGTGATGATCAGGTCCAGTATGTTTTCCCCTCTTGTGGGAGTGGTAACAAGTTGTTCCATAGCATTTGAGTTTATAAATTCTAGGAACCTTTGGGCTAGGGTGTTGGAGCTAGAGTAATGCTCCCAGTCTATGTTTGGGTAGTTGAAGTCACCCAATATAATGGTGTTTGGAGAGACCTTCATATTTTCCAGTGTTCTCAGAAAGGCCGAGTGGGGTTCCTGGGTTTGGGAGGGTGGTCTGTAGCAGGCTATAAACTGGAAGGCAGTTTTACCCACTGTTAGTTGCACATGGATAGTCTCTGATGCTTTGTGCTTTGCCACCAACCTGGAGGTGTGGGTATCTTTGATGAATATCGATACTCCCCCTCCTTTTGTGGTTCGGTCCAAGTTTTGGGGCCGAAAAGCATGGTATGAGGTATAACCTGGTAGTGCTGGGGTGCCCTCGGGAGCCCTGAGCCAGGTTTCTGTTACTGCACAGATATCGATGTTCTCCATGCTAAGGAGAGTTTCGAGTGCGTGCATCTTGAGGTTTAGACTTCTGGCATTGAGTAGCATTACTCTTAGTTTCTTATCCCTTGTGATACCTATGGAGGTGGGTTTGTCTTTTGAGCCTTTATTTATTAGAACATAATCTGAAAGATTAACAATATTTCTGGATTCAACAATACCTATTTTTGCTGAAATACCTTGCTCTTCATTTTTCTGTGGTACCTTTGCTGCCAAAGGTTTCAGCAGCTTGGGAAAAAAACTCATTATTTATTACATTCACATTTGAATGGATAGTTTTAGCGTTAGCCGACCCTTGAGAGAGAACGCTGTCCTCATTAATTAAAGTAGTACCCAGAGTTTGCTGATTTGACATTTCACTACCACTGGGAGGAGTCATAGTTGTCGCTTCACCAATCACCATTGCGTCTCCTCCATCATTGGTCAGATTTCCCAAATTTTGTTGCTTATTGGTGGCAGCCACTTCCTCATTTGTAAAGGTATCTATCTCGTCCATGGCTCTTTTTTTCACTCGAGCAGCATCGTTCTTTTTATATTTCCTTGGCCATGTGAAAATCTCTCCCAGTTTAAAATCATTTACATCTTTTGACAATTTCCTTTTCTTTGTAACCTCCAAGTTATTAAAAGTCACCAACCTATCTATCATTTGTTGATAGATAGGTGCTACTGCATCAAACAATGGTCTAGAAATAATATCGTTTTCCATCCGGCTAATTTCATCCATTAGTTGTGGCTCTATATTAGTAAAAATAGACATTCATGAGCACCATATAATCGGCGCTCAGTTTAAGATTAAGTTGTTGCCATTTAGCCAAGATTTCTGGATACATATTTGCATGCTTGGCATCTTCAATATTCACAAACCCTCTCGGTACTACCGCTAGCTCCAGATAAGCTTAAAAGCTCAGCCATTGCCACTGAAGCTTTTTAAAGGTTTGTACCTTCCTGTCAAGGGAGATGACCATTTTCTCAAATTCCTCAGTCCCCTGGGAAACAGCTCCCAGATTCCCCACATTAGAGGCATTCATGTAAGCTAACAGGGGGTTATTTGATTTACGCAGAACATTTTGCAGTGAAACAACATTAGCAACAATTGAAGAATCACTAACAGCAATCAAACCAACAGACATTTCCTTCTGAAACATAGGCTGTGTCATAGTTTATCTAAAAAGAACACACACAGTGTTATTCAAAACCAACAAGCAAAGCAAAATAATACCACTGTGGTAAACTGTGTACAATAATAGTCCAACAAACCACAAAAAAATGAACCAGCAGAAACATTCTCCAATTTATTAAAATGAGCATCCACTTTAAAAGAAACAAAGCTTCAAAAAATGTTTGATGTTGGACTAATTTTTAAATGTAATTGTCTGGTATTTTTTATTGATTGGCTGTGTCATATAATGTGTGATATATCTATTTAAAATGTGTGTATTTTAAGATGTTATTATAACACTGAGGAAGGGGTAAACTTGAAAGCGTTGCTTCTTTTAAAGTGGATGCTCATTTTAATAAAGTGGAGAATATTTCTGCTGTTTCATTTTTTTGTGATCAGCTGATCCAAGCCCGATATTGATTACTTCAACTTTCACACTCACTGGGCATCATTATAAATCTAAAGAAGTCCAACCTGACTCCTGTGCAGAACCTGGAATTCAAAGGAATGCAACTGAACCCAAGAGATCTAATAGCTTCTGCACCTCATGATAACATTGAGGAATCAAGTCCAGGAGTTGTTATCTCATCAGTCCCCCGAAGGCTAGTCTTACAAGTCCTAGAGTTCATGTCAGCAGCAATTCTGTTAATTTCTCTGGAAAGGTCCTTCATGAGGATTCTACAGTGGACATTGGCAGTACAGTGGTCCAGTCTCTATTAGCTTCTATCCAGTCCCATCAGCTTGACTCCAGTTTGCAGACGGCACATCAGGTGGTGGCTTCAATTGGATAATCTTGTTCTAGGCAGACTGTTTTTCACCCCCCCCCCAGTAGCCACAGTGACCATGGACACCTCCCAGTTTGGGTGGGAGGGGGTGCATTACAATGGGAAGATGGTCCAAGGCATGTGGTCCCTTATCGAGACAAGGTTGCATATCAGTGTCATAGAGATGAGAGCAGTTCTCCTAATATTGCAAGCCTTTCAGGACACTCTCCCCTTGGGGACTATTGCATTTCACACCGACAGCATATCTGTTGTCTAGTACATCAACAAGCAAGGAGGAATCCATTCATACCCCTTGTACAGGGAGATCATAAAGGTATGGGAAATGGGCGGTATCTTCAGACCATCCTTCTAGTTGCAACGCACATTCCGTGAAAAATCAGCAACTTGGGGGATAGACTCAGCAGATCAATCCTGGTTCCATACGAGTAGTCCCTCATTCAGTCAGTGTCAAGCATGATCTTCAGTCGCTGGGGTCAACCTTGCTGCGATCTCTTCGCCTCTCCCCTCAATAACAAATGCAGCAAGTTCTTCACTCTCATCACTCCTCCGGGGGAGTCCCTGAGGGATGCATTGGTCCACAGTTGGCCCCCAGGTCTCCTGTATGTTTGCCCTACTCTCCTACTGATCCTGAAGTTTCTTCAGAAGGCAAGCAGGCTGAAGAGCTCAGTCATCTACAGAAATAAAACATTCTTAACACAAGAATCTAAATTGTACCTAGCTCAAGCCTACCAATCCCTACCCTACTATACGCTGCCCCAATCTTCACTAACCTTTGAAAAAATTTGTCAACCAAACTCGAACTTACATACAACAAAATTGCCAGATTTACCACTAATCTCACCTGTCACTCACATCACTGGCTCTCCTTAAAAAACTGCACTGGTTAGAATTCCATAATCGAACTCCTTCTGCCACAGCTTCTTCTGACGCAGCTTTCTCCTTGGGTCTCTACTGAAAAAGGGCATCTGCCCAGCCAGACCAACCCGGTTAACAAATGACAAATAAATAAATCATCTTTGCCCCCTTTTGGCCTTAACAGATGTGATTCCCCTTTCTCTGGTCTCATTTGAAATATCCTCCTTCGATACTGGAGCCAAGACAGGACCTCCTCTGTCACCCATCAGGGATGCAGCATCTGAACCTTTACACTCTTAAGCTGACCGCTTGGTTTCTCCACTTCCAACCCTAGTGAGACAGTCCAGGCTTACTTCCCCAGTCCGTAAAATACTTTTAGCCGTACAAAAGGCTTCCACTAAGAAAGTCTACACCAGTAAGTGGAAAAGGTTCATCATTTGGGCTACAAATAAAAATATTGACCATTTTTCAGCACTAGTTTCAGATGTTCTGCTTTTTCTTAGTACACTATTTGAGGAAGGAGCTAGCTTTTCTACATCAAGCTTCAGTTAGCTGCTATTTCTAATTTTCACACTGCAGGTCAAGTTTGTTCCCTGTTCACCTTTAGATTATGTAAATCCTTTATGAAAGTTTTTTCTTGTTGAGGCCTCCCATCAAGGACCACCCTCCCTTCCTTGGGATCTCACTGTCATGTTGCAAGCTTTAACTCAGGGACCCTTTGAACCAGCTGCACGTTGCGAAATGAAGGTTTTGTCATGGAAGACTATCTTTTAGGTGGCTATAACTTCAGCTAAGAGAATTTCCAAACTACAAGCCTTATTCTGCAAGCCTCCTTACATACTTTTTCTTAAGGACAGAGTTTCTTTACGTACCAATCCCTTCTTTATGCCTAAAGTAGTCACAGAAAGCAATAACAGGCAGTCCATCCATTTTTTATTTTTATTTATTTATTTATTTTTATTTTACATTTGATGACCGGGAAAGCCCGACTGGACACAGGTCCATTTTCAGCGGAGGCCCGGGGAGAAAAGCTCCACATATAAAACATAAACAAAAACAAGAACAGTAGTACAATTCCCATACAGTCTTATTAGAACATATTTAACATTTTTACATAGGTGAAGTATAACAAAAAACCTTCTGAATAACATTGTTTGGAAAAATAAGTAATTTAAAAACCTTGTTTGTTAAGAATGATGTGGTTAATAGATAAGTGGTGAAGGTTCTGCAGAATCATAGCAGTACTGAAAGGAAAGTGAGTTAATCTGGGGGGGGGGGTCACACGGGCACAGCCAATTGGTAGAGTAGTGGGTGTTAAGTAGTTTCTTGAATAGTGAGACAGAGCTGGTAGAAGTTATGTGCTTTGGGAGTGAGTTCCAAAATTTAGCTGTTGTACAAGCAAAGAGAGCTTTACCTGCTTCATTCTTGTGTTTGACGACAGTTATGAGATTTTGGTCTGTAGATCTTAAGGTACAGGTGGTGGTGTAGGGCTGTATTAGCTCCTGTAGCGCTGGAGTTTTGTCAGGGTGATAGTACAGTTTATGGGCTATGAAGAGTTGTGTAATTAGTAGTAGTTGGGATAACTCAAACCAGTTGAGCTGTTTGAGAGAGAGACAGTAATAGGATCTATATGAGGCGCCAGTGGCAAACTTAGCAATCTTGTTATAGCAAGATGCAATTTTGTTTTGTTCACTTTGGCGAAGATTAGTCAGGACTGGGGAGGCGTACAGTAGGGTGGATAACAGGTGAGTTCTTGCGACAGCGGCTTTGGTATAGCTGGTCATGAATTGCCTGTTCCTATACATGAGACCCAGTTTTTTGTTTACTTTTTTGATTGTTTGTGCTATGTGTATGTCAAATTTGAGATTGTTGTTACTTACCAATGTTCTTAACAAATTTCTCTAAGAGAGCATGTTCTACACCTTCTAGATATTCTTAGACAATGCCGTTTCGATCTGCACAGAACCAAACAACGCAGGAAGTCTGATCAACTGTTTCTAGCCTTCACGGCTAATAAAGTAGGTCAAGAAGTGTCCACGATTACCTTAGCAAAATGGATAACTACTGTATTTCTATCATTTACTTACAAAAGGGCCTAAAATTGCCTCGACCTTCTAGGACACATTCCACCAGAGCTATGAGTACTTCTTCCGCCATCTGTTCTAGAACCTCCATTGATGATAGTTCTGCAGCAGCGACATGGTCTACCTGTCAAACCTTTGTGGCATACTACAAGTTGGATATCATTTCTAGGAGAAGAGCTTCCTTTGGCTCAATGGTGCTCCAACCTATCCTTCCATGAAGGCTACTGGAGAATTATGTATCTGGGGACTCTGTCCCTGTCATGAGGAGGAATGAAAAAGATAACATCAGATTAAAAGGTCATGTCTTACCATAACTTGGCATCTGTGTTGTCTGTCTTCATTCCTCCTCACTTTCCCACCCAGCCATACCTTGCCTCATTCTTCTAGAGGATCATGGAACATGACGGGATGCATAGGTCCCATGTCTGAGCCTCATCTGCCATTTATTTGCTGTCGGGGTGTTGAATGTATGCAATCAGCTAACTCTATCGGAGGTGCTTGGGTGGATGTAGTGCATTGTGGGTAAGAAGGAGGAGCTCAAGAGTCAGATCCAAGTCTGAAGAATGTGAGTGAGCCAGATCCGAAGGTCGGATCTGAGACCCTATCATGAGGAGGAATGAAGATAGACAACACAGATGCCAAGTTATGGTAAGACATAACCTTTTATTTATCAACATCATAGCCTGTTTTACCTCCAGCTTTCCCCAACCGTTTAATCTACCTTAAAACTCTACTAATTCTGACATGCATGCCTTCAGTCTCAAACTTGTCTCCACATTGTATAGCAAACAGTTGCTAAAGAAACTTTTTAAATCCTTCTACTGATTATCCCCCTGCTAAATAGCTTAAGCTTGCTGCAGACTATATGGCTTACAAAGTCTCAATTCTCATTAACAGATCTATTCAAGACTCCCACATTCCTGCCCTGTGGGAAAAAATTTCTTTATTATTCCCCTCCATAAAAAAGTAACTCCTCTGAAATCTCTAACTTTAGGCCAATTGCCATCTTGTTCCCCCTTTCTAAGATCCTGGAAAAGTGTATTCATTCAGTATCTCTTATAAAATGATCTTCTGACCCCAGCACAACATTGTTTCTGACCAGGCCGTAATACCAGTACAGCTCTCCTCAACTTTTCCAACACCATTAATAAGGTTAAAGACCAAGGAAAGTTTCTCTCTCTCGTTTTTCTAGATCTGTCAGAAACCTTTGACACAGTGTCACATGAGAAGCTACTGAATCAAATGCCCTCTGGGCCTTTTCACATGAGAAACGTCTGAATAAAATGTCTTCTCTTCTGGGCCTTTCCAAACCAACTCTTCTATGATTCTCTAACTACCTAGCTGAAAGATAGCAATCTGTCAAATGGCTCTCTTCTTTCTCTCCTTTTCTCAAGGCTCTATTCTCGGTCCACTGCTCTTTAACATTTTCATCAATAACCTGTATACCTCTTCTCAACAAGTTTGCCTTATTCAGTATGCAGATGACTCAACTCTTATCTGCTCATCTGACGGCCCACTACAATTACAATCCGTGACACAAAATGCCTTTAATTCAGTTGAACTGTGGTTACATCAACACCTATTTTTAATTAATCTCAAAATAGCTAAACTACTATTTTCCAAAGTCCCAAGCTAATGCTAAAAATAAGTTCTACATCACTTCTTTAAACAATGCAGCTATTACAGTAGTTACCCATATTGAATTTCTTGGAGTCACTATAGATGACAACTTAAAGTTTGATCTTCACATACAGAACTGTAAAAATAACTCGTCAAAAGCTAGTTCTACTATATAGAGCAAAAATAAAACTTCCGTACTCCTCCTAGTAGAATCATCCTCAGTAACACTTATTTTATCTAAACAGTACTATCTTGGTTTGTGATTTATTGATCTTTAGTGTTAAAAAGAAGTGTGACTATGAACAATAGTGAGATGTAAAGTTCTCTCTGAATTCTGTGTTTACTGATTTTGATTCTTTTATAATTTTTTATTCTTTGAAGCCAAATATAGATTCCTTAAATAAGTATGCTGTTAATGATTTACTAAAACACAAATATCTTGTACAGTGTAATAAATGCTATGCATATTTAAAGGTAACACCTGTTAACACTGGTGATCTGTGTTCCTCATGTCAGAATATGGATGATTTGCTTACCATTATTAAAAGTAAATCTAGACTTACTGATGATGATTGTACTTGTGCAACTGGCACGACTTGGAGAACTGTTGTTACGTTTATTAATGACTGGACTGGTGAGATAAATAATGTTAGGCAAAGAGCACATAGAACACATTTAGGGAATGATGTGCCTATTGTCTGTAAAGGTCATTCAACCCCTGTGAAACAAGATGATGCCTCTGAAAACTTTGGAATTCCGGATGCAAGTATTCAGCATCTGAGGATTCAGAGTGTGTAGAAGAAAACAAAAAAGAAAGAATGGTAGAAGTTCACGGCAAATTGCAAGGAAGAAAAAGAAACTGATAAATGTCTGTAAAGAGAATATGTGCTAAAAGGGCACTGAACACATGCAGATTACAGGGAATAATATTTTTCTGTGAGAAAACCTTTAGTCTACAGAAAAAGGCTTAATTTTTCCGAAAGTGAAGGTAGAAAAATGAGGCAAGGGGCAGGTGAAAAGGAAAAAATCCAAATTGAACATGGAAGGATTGAAGAACATTACTATAAGAAAAAGGAAGAGAAAGACAGATGTTGACTACATGGCTCAAACTGTGGATGTACAAAGCCAGGTGAATGAGAATTGTATACTTGGAAATTTAATACACAAAACAGTGGGATTAATGACACTAATGGTGATGAAGATCTTTCCATTTAACAATTGATAAAGTAGATATTACTGTATTAGAAGTTGAAGAGTCTTCAGATCTGGTCAGAAAAGATATTCTTGCAATTGGACATTCAGTTATTAGAGGAACTGATACTTACATTTGCAGAAAATATAATGAGTATCAAATAGTGTTATGCTTGCCAGGAGGAAAATAGAAAGATGGGAGACAAGCCTTGGAAAGCCTTAATGTAAGAAAGTACGGATCTGTTTTTACTCATGTCTGTACAAATGATCTCATCCACAAGGATTGTCTGACTGTTAGTAGGGAACTTACAGCCCTCTTAAATAGTACAGCTTGTACTGCTGTTAGGATGTATTTTTCCACACATCACAAATAGAAAGGATGATCAGGTCAGTGTGACTGAAAATATTTTTTTGGGTAAATACCTACATGGAAAAAATGTCCTGTTTTAAAAAATGGAAATGTGTAGAGCACTCAAGCCTAGTTTTGGGCACACGTGTTCAGACAGGATGGCATGCATTTGTCAGGATCGTAGAAGAAAATCTTTGCAGCAGATATTTTGCAGTATTTGACAAGCACTAGCCAGGATTTTGCCAGGTCGAAAATTTAATAGTTCACAGATAGCACCATTTGATGCAACTCTGATGGCTGTTAATGCTAGGAGCATTAATAATGTTTTTTTTTTTAATTGGAAAATTTGCTACGTTCCCACAAGATTGATGCTGTTATTGTTTGTGAAAAATGGTTAAAGAAGAACAATGACTGGAAACCAGTTCTGTTGGGATATAAATGTTTTTACTGGAACAGGCATTTTTACAAAACAATCAGATGGTGGTGTTATGATAGGGATTAAAGATAGTTATGAGACCTGTGATTATTACATGTTCAATGATAATATCAATACTATACATTGTATAACTATGACAATAAAGACAACCCTGGAACATATAATTGTTGGAGTGTATAGATCACCAAAGCCAAGTGCTGATGACCTAGACAAATTCATACATTTTTTGTATGAAACACAGGAGGGAAGAATAATATTAGCTAGGGACTTAAATTTACCAGAAACGGACTGGAATAATATTGTTCAACAATATTAGTAAGGAAATTATTCACAACATATGTTCAGGAACAAGTTGCTTCAGGTTGTAAAAAAAACTACCAGGGAACAGAACATACTAGACATTGTTTGTGTTCCTAAAGAAATTACTGTTACTTCAAGTCAAGTTTTACCACCATTGATGTGCAGTGATCATGCAGATGTCCTTCTATTCCTATGTTACAGTATTCATTACATGGATTCCCTGTCATAAATGATCTTGACATCCGGTCAGTAAACAAAAGCCTTTTACCACTGCTAGGTTCATGGGACATCCCTCGCAGGCCCAAGGCAGCTGTCAGCCATAAAAGTGATGTCTGCACGTAACATCCTCAGAACTTCTCTGCTGTCAGTCTGAATGCCATCTTCAACTGTCGGTCTGCTCTCCTGAGTTGTTGGTTGCTGTACAGGCATGTTCAGATAACTACCCCGTTGGGGTTTTTTATATTTACTTTTACTACTGCTTTTCTGTCTGAGGATGTTCATCGTGTTACACTGCTGCAGTCATCACACTTGGGTTATCCTGCCATCAGGCAGTCCCGCAGTCGGCCAGAGTTCCAAAGTCTTGGTCCGGCGTCGGCTGCTGTCGCTTCTTCCCTGACGTCAGTGCGCCAGGGCTATATAAGAGGCATCTGATGCCACTTTCTTCAGTCTTTCTTGCCGCGCGGTGCCCGAAGCAGAAGCAGTTCCCAAGTGCCGGTCGGCCAACTCCTGAGGTTTTCAAATCGAATTTCAGACCAAAGTCTTCAATAAAGCTAAGTACCCCGTTGGGGAACCTTTTCTTGCCTCAGTCCGATGTCAGAAAAAGTTAACAATTGCATTTCTTGTGGGAAGCAAATACCTCATAAGGACTTTCATTCTTATTGTATTCCTTGCCTAGGCTCAGACCACAACGTCACAGGTTGTGGGTTTTGTGCTAGGTTTAACAAACAAACTATAAAACGTCGGTTTGATTTCGCCCGACATTATTTTGGTAGGAAATTTAATTATACTATGCCGTCGGAGCAAGCGACGACCGGAATGCATAAAAAATGCAAAGATAAGGACAGGCAGCCGAGACCCAAACCAGATTCCGAGGCCTCTGCTAGGCCAGTCGCCGGTTCTCCGGTTTTCAGTGAGGTGCCTACGCAGTCCCTGACGACTGCTGATTCAGAACCCCAGGCTGCATCCGATTCCCAAGAGGAGATTGCTAGGCCTCCACAACCTTTATCTTTAGGCCCTTCTGACTCCATGGCTGAAGGAGATTCCGGTGCAGTTGAAATGCCTTCAGTTGCAGAAGGTGCCTTCAGACCGACTACACTCACTATTAAATCCTATGCAAAGCTGAAAACTCCTTTAAAAGCAAAGAAGACTGTACAGCAGTCCCCAGTACAAGGCCCCATGCCTAAGAAACAGATGCTTAAGATGGCTGAAGACTTAATTATCCTAATCAGGGGTTCCCATCCCCCTCCTGATAAAAGGCCTAGACAGGAGGAGGACTACGCTTCCTCTGACCAGGTTTCAATGTCCTCAGATTCTTCTGAGGAACAGGAATATTCTTTTCCCCCTTATGAAGACTCTGATGCTGAAGAGTCTATTCCTTCAGCATCTCCCCCAGATGACTACTCTTTTGGGGAAACTTTACATACCATGAGGGAACATTTCCACTGGGAAGGCCAGGATTGTTCTGATTCTAAGAAAAGGCTCCGAGAGTTCCTTTTACTACCCCAGCACAGACCACTTGCTATTCCACCAGTGTTAGACATTGTGGATGATGTTTATTCAGAATCTAGCCTTAACCCAGATTCACTTCCTCCTGCACCAGCCAAACCAGACAGATACTACAGAGTCCCTGACTCTCACAAATTCCTATATAAAAGCCCTGTTGCTGACCAGAAACCATTTCCCAGGGTCCCAAAGGGGTTAAGGCCTCTATTGCTAAAAATCCTGTACCCTCTGAAAGGGAGCACTAGACAGATGGGGAAAGAAAATATATACCTCAGCTACTCTAGCTATGAGGGCCTTAAATTGCCAGTTTCACATGCTGAAATATCAACAATATTTGATGTCTCAATTAAAACAAAAAATGATCACACATACAGAGCAGCCTGATTACAAGGAAATGCAAGATTTGTTGCATGCAGCTGAACAAGTGGGAAAACATACTTTGCAATGTGGATTTGATTCATTGGAAGCTTCTTGTAGAGCAGCAGTGACAGGGTCTGTCATAAGTAGGCATGCTTGGTTAAAAGAACAAACTTTACCTGATCATGTAAAAGCAAAGTTATTGGATGCACCTTTACAGCAGGATGTTTTATTTGGTGTAAAAGCAGAAGAGGTTTTAAAGAAAATGGAGGATAAGGCAAAATCTATGCAGACAATCAAGGATTTTTTACAGGTTCAACCCCCTCGTTTCAGCAGAAATTGGCCAACCAAAAACTGGTCCTTTCCAGCTTCTGACAGACCACAGAGGGGCAAATACAGACGCCTAAGGGGCAGAGGTCAGTCACAAGGCTCTTACAAGCCTCGACAATGGGGTGCCACAACCCAGAAAGGAGGAGAAGACAGGTCTCAAACTACCAGAAGACAAACACAATGACTTACCCCTCAGACTGCCAAGCAAATCCCTCTTGGCAGCTCCCTTGGGAGGAAAGCTAGCACTTTTTGCCGACAACTGGCGCATCATCACAAAAGACAAATGGGTCCTAAATATTGTATCTCAAGGATACAGATTCCACTTTCACACTTTACCAAGGATAAAAGGAATGCCAAACCTGCCACCAAATCAATGGGCAGAGGCTCAAAAACAAATTACAGCTCTCATGGACATGAGAGCCATTCAACAGGTTCCTACACAGGAGCAGGGACAAGGATTTTACTCAAGACTCTTTCTAGTTCCCCGAAAGGACAAAGCTTGGAGACCCAGTCTGGACCTGTCAATTCTAAACACATATCTCGAAGTACCCAAATTCAAGATGCTAACACTACAGCAACTTCTTCCCATGCTGGGCAAGAAGGCTTGGCTAGTAACGTTGGACCTCAAGGAGGCATACCTGCATATCCCTATCAGACAAAATTACAGAAGATACCTCAGATTTATAGCAGGTTCAACCCATTACCAATTCTCTGCACTGCCCTTTGGCTTATCTACTGCACCCAGGGTCTTCACAAAATGCCTGGCACCAGTAATTGCATACTGCAGACAAAGAGGATTTCAAATATATCCATACCTGGACAACTGCCTTATTCAAGCAGAAAGCAAGGACATTCTTTTAAAGCATCTGGCGTTTGTCAAAAACCTGTTAAGTTGCCTAGGGTACACAGTAAACGAAAAGAAGTCAAAACTAGTGCCCTCACAAGACATAATATTCCTGGGTGCCAGCTTAAATACAACGGCCCAGATGGCTTATCTCACGCCAGACAAGCAAGGACAACTGACTCAATACTTCAAAATGATGGCAACAAAGACCCAGCTCCCTGCAAGAAAAATTCTGCAGGCCTTGGGATTCATGGCATCTTGCATAGTACTAATACCATATGCAAAACTGCATATGAGGAAATTACAATGCTACCTGAAAAGCGTATGGACTCAACACAGCCACAGCTTGGAAACAATAATTCCACTCATTCCCTGCCTTCAACAGGAGTTTCTATGGTGGGCTCAGGCATGTCACCTCAACAAGGGTTAGCCTTTTACCTTACCCACAGCCAGGCAAACTATAACAACGGATGCATCGGATTATGCCTGGGGAGCACACATGGCAGTACAGTGTATTCAGGGCAAATGGTCTGCAGGTCAAAGGCATCTACATATCAATCAAAAAGAGATGCTAGCTGTACAAAATGCCCTAACATCTTTCAAGGACCTCACATCCAGGACAACTACTAATAAAGATGGACAACACCACAGTGATGTGGTACATAAACAAGCAAGGGGGCAGACATTCCTACCCCCTATGCAGGCAAGCAATGACCTTGTGGAACACACCACTGACCTACCAAGTTCAACTACAAGCACAATTCCTGGCAGGAAAGAAAAACACATTGGCAGACGATCTAAGCAGAAACATCACAGATCCTCACGAGTGGAAACTAGATCCACAAGTATTCGCAATGATAACTCAAAAATGGGGGAGCCCAGACATAGATCTGTGCCTCCCCCCAAAGCTGCCAACTACGGAAATTTTGCACAAGGACATACCACACACTAGCTTGGAAAGTGGAACGCCCTTTCATTCAGTTGGAAAACATTAACAGTGTATACCTTTCCTCCACTGCCTCTTCTGGCAAAGGTGCTGCTGAAAGCCAGATTAGAGAGGCCACAAATTATACTCATTGCTCCAGACTGGCCACGCCAACACTGGTATCCAATACTAAGGAACATGGCTCAAGGCCCACTATGGATTTTACCTCAAATTCCTCACCTGCTCACTCAGCAAAACAATCAGATTCTACACAGCCAGCTCAAGACTTTAAATCTGGCTGCATGGCAAATTACCTAAACAACCAGTCAACACTTCTCTCTAAAGCTGTTATGGATGTCATTCTGGAGGCCAGGAGGCCCAGCACCAGGAAAGCCTATTCAGACAAATGGAAAAGATTCTGTGCCTGGAACCAGGCTAAAGTCCAGAATCCCCTTGTCCCAAATATTCCTCAGATTCTACAATATTTAACTGAGATGTTGCACAAAGGACTTTCCTTTTCATCTATTAAGATCCACGCCTCAGCTATTTCAGCTCAATACAACACGGATCCTCCTATATTTTCACATCCATTACTAAGACAGTACCTCAGAGGGGCTAAGAACATAAGACCGCCCCGGAGAGCACCAACACCAACTTGGGATCTCAACTTTGTTTTGGAAAAACTTACACTACCACCCTTTGAACCAGCTTTTACAGCTGATTTACAGTTTCTGTCATGGAAAACTGCCCTGCTGCTAGCAATAACTTCAGCACGAAGAGTCTCAGAGCTACAGGCCCTAATGGCAGTGGAGCCTTTCATCATTTTTCATCAAGACAGAGTCGCTTTACGAACTAACCCTTCCTTTATGCCAAAGGTGGTATCCAGTGTGGCCCTAAACCAAACCATTCATTTGCCCACCTTTTATCCAAACCCCCAGAACAAAGGGGAAAGACTCCTACACTCTTTGGACATTCACAGGCAATTACGTTATTACTTGGATAAAACTAAGGCTTTCATAAAATCTGACCAGCTCTTTGTGTCCTATGCTGCAGGATCACAAGGAAAGGCTATCTCAAAACAGACCATTTCAAAATGGATAGGAACTTGTATCCGTTTCTGCTACACACACCATGGGAAACCTGTACCTGGTAACATTAGTCCCCTTCCACCAGGGCTACAGCAACATCAACAGCATTCCTCACAGGGGTACCAACCAAGGATATTTTGGAGGCTACAACTTGGAGTTCAGTGCACACCTTCACCAAGCACTATCACTTACCTCTATACTCTAAAACCAGAGCTGGCTTTGCCACTGCAGTTCTGCAGGGCCTACTAGCTTCTCCAAACCTTGTTTAGTTTCACCGCCCATCCTTAGCTTTGGGATTCAACCCGTGTGTGATGACTGCAGCAGTGTAACATGATGAACATAGTACAGTTTTGTACCTGCCATAAATGTAGATGTTCGAGTGTTCACACTGCTGCATTCCAGGTTACCCTCCCTCCATCCCCTCTGACCTAGCTGAACTTTTCTATACCTTTCTATCCTGTGCAACCTTTGTGGTGTATTTGCTTGTAACTGAAGGTATTCCTTTTTATTCCTTTTATATGTTTTATTAGCTATATATATTGCCTACCTACTTGGGGGCACCTGACATCTGGGGCAAGAAAAACTGAAGAAAATGGCATCGGATGCCTCTTACATACCCCTGGCGCACTGATGTCAGGGAAGAAGTGACAGCAACCGACACCGGACCAAGACTTTGGAACTGTGGCCGACTGCGGGACCACCTGACGGCAGGATAACCCAAGTGTGATGACTGCAGCAGTGTGAACACTCGAACATCTACATTTATGGTAGGTACAAAAATGTTCGTGCTAATACAGCTGCAGTAATCACAGATGGGTTTTCTGCCGTCCGGCGTCCTCGAGTCGCCAAATTCCAAAGTCCAATACATAAATTATATTTATATACTTGAAATGCAATATAATCAAAAATCAGTAGTTGCAAGCAAATATACCATAGAAGGATAACCCAATCAGGTTGTATGAAGACCAAGAGGGGAAGGAGGAGAACATCTACATTTATGGTAGGTACAAAACTGTACTATGTTCATCGTGCATACAGGTGCAGTAATCACAGATGGGTAGAATCCCAAAGCTTGGTAGGCACTAGGTGGAACTGGGATGAGCCAGAATGCCCTGCAACACAGCAGTGGCAAAGCCTGCTCTAGTTTTGGAATATAAAGGTAGGTGGTAGTGTTTTGTGAAGGTATGCACAGAACTCCAAGTGGCTGCCTCCAAAATATCTTTGGTAGGAACTCCTCTGAGGAAGGCTGTAGAGGTAGCTGTGGCCCTGGTGGGGACAGATTTTCCATGATAGGAGTAACAAAACCGTATGCAGTGGTCTATCCATTTTGAAATTGTCTGGTTGGTAACTGGCTTCCCTTGAGCTCCTAAAGCATAGGACACAAAAAGTTGTTCTGATTTCCTGAAAGGCTTTGTTCTATGGATGTCTAAGGAGTGTAGCAGCCTTTCCCCTTTGTTTTAAAAGGTAGGTAAGTGTATGGCTTGATTTAAAGCTACCCTGGATACCACTTTAGGCATAATGTCCTGATGGAAGATGAGAAAGGGCTGCACAGCCATGAGAGGACAAATATTGCAAATCTGTTGAGGCAGCTGGTTTTTTCTAGAATGTAATTAAGATCCCAGGCTGGTATTGGTTGTTTCCTTGGTGGTCTTATATTCTTAGCCCCTCTGAGGAACTATCTTAAGAGTGGGTGAGAGAATAAGGGTGGATCCGTGTTGAATTCTGCAGAAATGGCTGAGGCATGGATTTTTATGGAGGAAAATGAAAGTCCACTGTTCAGCAGCTCAGCTAGATACTGTAATACCTGAGGCAAATTCAGTTTTCTAGGGTCCTGGCCTTTTTTCTCATTCCAAGAGCAAAACCGTTTCCATTTTGCGGAGTAAGCCTTTCTAGTAGATGGTCTTCTGGCCTCCAAAATGGCATCCTGCACCTCTTTGGGGAGTAGGGTCTGTTGTGGTGTTAAGGAATTTTCCATGCAGCGAGATTGATTGTTTTCAGCTGACTGTGAAGAGTTTGCAGCTGTGCTGAGTCAGCAGAAGAGGCATTAGAGGTGGGGACCAGGGAGGAGTATGTGTTAGGCTCCTCAGGAGTGGGTACCAGTGTTGTCTTGGCCAGTCTGGAGCAATCAGTATCATCTTCGGTCTGTCTGCTCTTGCTTTCAAGAGCACCTTGGGCAGAAGAGGCAGAGGTGGGAAAGCGTAAACTGTCCATGCTGTCCAACTGAATGAACCACTCTCCAGGCCTTTGGATGAAAGGTCCTTGAACAAAACTTTTCCAATTGATGATTCCTGTGGAAGAGATCTATGTCTGGCCTCCGATTATCTTTGTAAACACTTGAGGATGCAACTTCCATTCGTGTGGATCTGTCATATTTCTGCTTAGATTGTCTGCCAGCGTGTTTTCCAAACCTGGCAAGTACTGTGGCCATGCCAGAGCCAAGTTCCAAAGTGTCATGGCTAGTCTGCACAGGGGGTATGAATGTGTTCCTCCTTGTTTGTTTATGTACCACATTACTGTGGTGTTGTCTGTTCTTATCAATAATTGTCCTGGATGCAGGAAGTCCTTGAAAGCTGTAATTGCATTTATCACTGCTAGCATTTCTTTTTGATTGATGTGAAGGTGCTTTTCCTTTTGGGACCATTTGCCCTGAATGCACCTGTATCTGAGGCGTCTGTTGTGATGACTTGATTTGCTTGAGGCTTGCAGAATGGGAGACCTGTGTTTGTTTGACATGCTTGGGCCCACCATAGAAATTCCTTTTGCAAACATGGAATTATTGGTATTATTGTTTCCAAACTGTGGCTGTGCTGAGACCAAAGGTTTTTTAGGTACCATTGAAGTTTCCTCATATGCAACTTTGCACATGGGATTAAAAGAATGCAAGATGCCATGAAGCCCAGAGCCTGCAGGATTTTCCTTGCAGTAAGCCTGGTACAATTTGCTAGTATTTTGAAGTATTGAGTTAGTTGCCCTGTTTTTCTGGTGTAAGATAGGCCATCTGGGTGTTTGTGTCCAAGTTGGCACCCAGGAAAGTTATTTTCTGAGATGGTGTTAGCCTGGATTTCTCTTTGTTGATTGTGTATCCCAGAGAATGCAGTAACCGTGTTACATAAGCCAGATGTTCCAGAAGTATGTGCTTGCTGTCCACTTGGATCAGGCAGTCGTCCAAATAAGGGTAAATTTGTATCCCTTGAAGTCTGCAGTAGGCAATTACTGATGCCAGGCATTTCGTGAATAGTAGTTAAACAAAGAGAATTGATAGTGTATTGAACCTGCAAGAAATCTGAGGTATCTTCTGCAGCTTTGTCTGATTGGGACATGCAGGTATGCCTCCTTGAGGTCCAATGTTACCAGCCAAAACTCCTTGCCCAGCATGGGAAGAAGCTGCTGTAATGTGAGCATCTTGAAAAGAATGTGTTTAGGATGGATAAGTCCAAAATGGGTCTCCAGTCGGATCCTTTCCTTGGTACCAGAAATAGCCTGGAATAAAAACCTTGACCTTGCTCATGAGTAGGTACCTCTTGAATAGTTTTCATGTCTATGAGCTTTGAAATTTGTAGTTGTGCCTCTGCCCTTTGATTGTGTGGCAGGTTTGGCATGCCTCTCATTTTTGGAAGAGTGTGAAAATGAAATCTGTAGCCTCTGTTTATAACGTCCAGGATACATTTGTCTGTTGTGACAATATGCCAATTTCTTGTAAATGATGCCAGCTTTCCTCCCAAGGGTGCTGCCAGCTGAGACTTGCTTGGCATGGAAAGGAGGAAGTCATTGGGTTTGTTTCCTGTATTGTTGTGCACTGTCTACCTCTTGGTGCTGGAGTTTGCCATTGCCTGCCTCTATATGATCCTTGTGATTGTCCTCTGCCCCTTGTGCACCTGTATCTACCTTTTTGGGGCTTGTCCGTGGCTGGAAAGGACCAGTTTTTAGAAGGCCAATTTCTGCTAAAACGTGGTGGTTGAACCTGTAGAAAAGCTTTGACAGTTTGCATAGATTTGGCTTTTTCTTCCATTTTCTGTAGTATCTCCTCAGCATTAGTACCAAATAACACATCCTTTTGTAAAGGAGCATCTAGTAGTTTAGCTTTCACGTGATCAGGCAAGATTTGTTCCCTAAGCCAGGCATGTCTACGAATGACTGATCCTGTAACAGCAGCTCTACTTGAGGCCTCTAGGGCATCATAGCCACATTGTAAGGTGTGTTTACCCACTTGTTCTGCACTATGCATCATATCCTGCAACTTCTTCAAGTCTGGTTGTTCAGGTTGAGACATTTTATTTCTTAATTGTGATAACAGAAACTGCTGATATTTAAGCATATGAAACTGACAATTTAAGGCCCTCATGGCTAGATTGGCCGAGGTATATACCTTTTTTCCCCACCTTTCTAAGGATCTTGACTCTCTTTCGGAAGGTAGTGGATTCTTAGCAGTGGAGGCCTTCATTCCCTTGGGGCCTTGAGAAATGGTTTCAGGGTCAGCATTATGGCTTTTGTAAAGAAATTGGTGAGAGTTAGGAACTCTGTAGTACCTATCAGGCTTGACTGGGGCAGGAGTCTGGGAATCCGGATTAAGGCAAGCCTCCGAATAAACATCATTAAGTATGTCCAAGACAGGAGGTATCGCCAGAGGTCTGTGTTGAGGTAACAAAAGAAATTCCCTAAGTCTTTTCTTGGAATCAGAAAAGTCTTGGCCTTCCCAATGGAAGTGTTCCCTCAAGGTGTGCAAGGTTTCCCCAAAAGAAAAATCCTCAGGAGGAGATACAGAAGGAATGGACTGCTCTGCATCAGAATCTTGAAAAGGGAAGTAAGGATGTTCCTCTACATCAGAATGTTCTGAAAAAATGGAGCCCTGATCAGAAGAGGGAGAATCTTCCTCCACTCTGGGTCTCTTGTCTGGAGGGGGTTGGGAACCCCTGATAAGAGTAATTAAATCCTCAGCCATTTTAAGCATTTGCTTTTTAGGCATGGGGCCTGGAGATGGGCCCTGTGCAACAGGCCTCTTGGGATGCCTGGCTGATTTGGACTTAGTAAAGGCCTTAATGGAAAAGGAAGATGAGGGTCTAAAGACACCATGGGTGGAAGTGGACCTGTCCACGTTAGGAGGCTCAACGCTCACAGTGGCTTCGGTGGTTATAGTCTGGGTCTGAGCCGAGGTACCTGCGGTCTCGGTTACAGAAGACACTGCCAAAGAAGTGTAGTCAGGGACTGCATAGGCGTCTCGCTGAGAACCGGAGCATGTGTAGCCAGTTTGTCGGTCCTTGTCCTTGCGTTTTTGGACAAACGGTAGTCGGAGTCTCCGGCGACATTTTATAATCAAAGGCTGTACCAAAAAGTGTTGGGCGAACTCATTGAAAGTAGAGTCTGGGCCTAAACAAGGAATGCAGAGGGAATAGAAATCCTGCTTCCCACAAGAAATACAATTGTTAACTTTTTCTGACATAGGTCTGAGGCAAGAAAAGTTTCTACTTAGCTTTAATGAAGACTTCGGTTTCCAATTTAATTCAGGAGCTGGCCGACTGGCACTTGCGAACTGCTTCTGGCTGCAAAAGACTGAAGAAAATGCGGCTGTGTCTTATATACCCCTGCCTCACTGGCGTCAGGAAAGCGACAACAACTGGACCTAGACTTTGGAATTCGCCGACCGAGGACCGCGACGGCAGAAAACCCATCTGTGATTACTGCAGCTGTATGCACGATGAACATCTGTACTTTACATGTCGTCCAGGAAATGCAAGTGCTGTTGTGGAAGACATATTCCACATAAAGATTCCCATGACCAGTGTCTGTTTTGTTTAGGCCCTAATCACGACTGTAAGGCTTGCTCTATATGTCAGGCGTTTGTTCCCAAAACTCTGTGTAGCCACCTTCACTTTTTACATATATTCCTAGAGAGTCAAAGACTGAAGACGTTAGTGTGCAGTGTTATGGAGGGTATGTTGAGCCCTTCTGTTGAGCCCGAGAAGAAGGCCAAGCATGCACCTCCCATTCTGGACATCCCTCTCGAGGCCAGTGAAGGCCCAGAGACCCGTTTGGAATTTGGCTTGGATTCCTTGGTGAGAACCAGAGTGGAAACCATCAGGGAGTCAGCCACTGGCATGTCCTCGGAGGTGTTGCAGATGTCCATTTTGGAAGAGCAGGAGGAACATAGGCTCGTAATATCGGAAGGCCCTCGAGGTATTCCTCAGTTCTTGGTTCAGGAGAAAGTGCCGATGACAGTTATAGAATGCAGGCCTACAACAGGTCCCTCCACCTTCCATAAGGCTGCAGTGCTACCTTAAAAAGGAACAAAAAAGCAAACATCTTTCCAGCTTCTCAGCAACCTCCACATGGCTGTCAGGCCTTCAAAAAGGATTATTTAATGCCTTTATGGCTGTAAAGACTCCCACTGTTGTTTCCCTTTCTAGCCCGCCTTCTGCTTCTTCTTCATAAAAGATTTAGGGAACAAGTTTTATCTGAGGATGAGGATTCCTCAGAGGATGAGTCTTTGGCATACTGTGCCCAAATTTCTTCTGCCCTGGAGTATGCATCACCTGAGGAGGAGTCCAATGGAGCTGAGTCTACTGGTGAAGACATCACCTCCGGGGAGATTATTTCTCATATGAGAGAGTTTTTCAAGGGGGATTGCTCACAGGTTGCTGATGTGCATAGGAGATACTATGATTTACTCCAGATGGATTCACCCTCACCCTCTGCTGTGTCACCAGTTCTGTCAGCCTTTCTAGATGCTTTCACTTCTGCTTCTAAGAGTCCAGACTGTCAACCTCCTACCCCAAATGACAGATAAGTTCTGTAAAGTTCTAGAGGACTGCATATTCTTTTGTAAATGCCCTGCTGCAGACCCAGTGGTAGTTTCTGTAGCTACTGATGAGCCATCCAGATGTTTGCCTTCCACTTCTCTTCTCTCTTCAAACAAGGAGAGTAAAACCATGGAAAGGCTGGAGAAAAAAGTGTACACTTCATCTACTATTGCCTTTAGGGCAGTTAACTCTGTAACCCATATGAATAAGTTTGCTTTGGCCCTTCGTTCTCAGGCCTCTCAGCTTCTCTGTGATCTTCCAAATTCAGATGTTAAGTCTCAACTTTCCAAAGTTTTGGGGGCATTTTCACAAGTAGTATACCACTCCATTAGATGCAGTTATGATACTGCTGAGGCATCTGACAGGGCTGCTGTCTCTGGTTCTGTAATAAGGAGATAATTCTGGTTAGGGCTCCAACCTTTTCCTGAAGAGTTCAAAGCCAAGCTAATGGAGGCACCATTAGATAATAATGCCTTGTTTGGTACTGCAGCTGCTACCTTGTTCAAATCCCTGCAGGAGAAAGGCAAAGAGTTGCAGGATTTAAAACATATCTTTGTGTCTTCAGTTCCCAAATTCCAAAGGAACTACCCAGTTAAGACTGCTTTTGTCAGGAAACAAACTCAAACTCCCCCTTCCAGAGATAAAAGGGGTGTCAGGAGACCTGCTCCTTCCACTGTCTGTATTCTTTTCAAAATTAGTCTTTTCAGACCTTGCTCTCTCCCTTTCAGTCTGCGAACACATCACTCACGATTCATGGGTTCTGTCTATTATCAATAAAGGATATTTCATGGCTTGGGAAACTCTTCCTTCTTTCATGGGAATTCCTCAACCACCTAGAGAACAACTTCTCTTCTTCCCAGAGGTGCTCCAAGAGTTGATATCCCAGGCAACTATCCAAGAAGTTCCACTGTCACAAAGAGGAAAAGGGTTCTACTCAAGGATGCTCTTGGTTTTTAGAAAACATGGCCCATGGAAACTTATTCTGCACCTTTCTTACCTCAACACCTTCCTAAAGGTCCCAACCTTTCATATGCTTTCACTCCAAACTCTGTTCCCTCTCATTCTTCCACAGGCCTATTTTGCTTTCCTGGATGTCAATGATGCCTGCCTACCTGTTCCCATTCATCCCCTTTACAGAAAATGTTTACATTTTTCTGTTGCTTCCTCACATTTTCACTTCAGTGCTTTGTTCTTTGGTCTCTCTGGCACTGAGAATATTTACAAAATGTTTAGCTCCTGTGATTGCTTTCTGCAGACTCCAGGGCATATAGGTTTTCCCCTATCCAGACGACCTGTTGCTACAGGCACCCCTCCTTGAGACCTTGATTCACAATCTCCTGTTTTGCTGCTACTCTTCTGCAAAGGTTGGGATTCATGGTCAGTTTCAAAAAATCCATGCTCACCCCTTCACAGGACCACATCTTCCTGGGGTGCAGGATTCAGACAGATATCATGCCCCTGCAAGTAAGGCAACAGCCAGGTCCCAAAATAGTATTCAAAAACAACATTGATCAGCAGACAGTGATGCCAAAATCAAATATTATTATTTATTCCATAACTGTGCTAAAAAGCACATTCCATAGAGACAAAAATCCAGACCGGTTTTGGCCAACACAATGCAGCCTTCTTCAGTGCAGAAAACAGATATCAAAGAAATTCCCTCTGTTTATATCTGTGGCAATCACAGATCCTATGACTCACCTAAAACACTTAAAGGTGCTCATTCAATCCTGGAGGGAATAACCAACCTAATTTAATAATCCATTTTTTTCTCCAGCCGATTCAAAATTTGATACCAACCCACAGTCTTAGATCTGTTGCCTTTAATTTTGTCAATAATTGTAAAATGGAAATTGGCTTTGGGATGTTTAATTGTATGTTTGTATGGGGCATTAGTGAGACGCTTATGTCTTATATCACATAGGTGTTCAGCTATTCTAAATTTTACTGACCTGGAGGTTTGACCTACATAAAAAGCACAGCAACTGCATGTAACTAGATAAATAACCCAGTCTGACAGGCAGTTTCCAAAGAAGGAAATAGTGTAAACTATACTTGTATTTCTGCTGCTGAAACAAGTTGTTTTGTTCATCTTGGGGCAATATGCACAATGTTCACAAGGGAAACATCCCTTTATGTGGTCCCTAAAAGGGTTAATTGTATTGTTGGGTTCAATGAACAGTGTCCTCTTTTGTAACGACTAAAGATGGACCCCAACTTTCTACCTTTTCTATATGAAAATAGACATCTATCTCCCAAAATTGTAGTTAATTTATCATCGGCCATAAGTATATTCCAGTTCCGTTGTACAGTATTGGTTAGTTTTGCAGTATTACATCCATATGTAGTGACCAAACGTATTACTGGGTTTGGTTCAGGAACCCTTGTCTGATATTCAAGTAGCCCCTCATGCTGTAAACCATGTTCCTGGCATGTAAAACCTGTCCCAACTTATAACCTCTATCTATGAACCGGGTGGTTAAATCATCCCTATAAGTATAATAGTGTAAGTATAATAGCCTCAGATTGTAATGATCTGGCGGTATTTGGTTTGGATGGGGATCACCCAGGCAGAAATGTTGGTACTTCACTCATTGACAATTCATGCACAACACAGTTTCTAAAATTAAGTAATAGCATGAAGTCCCTTTCCTTTCCCTAGGAAAAAATTGCTGTTCCATGTCTTTGGGATTTTGCCGTTTCGACATTTAGCTGTCTGTTAAACAGCATTCGCTATATTAAGCGTTCACTTATTTAATAGGGAACATCAAGTAATATGTGGTTTATACTGAATGTTGCTTTGGTATGCTGATTAACAAAAACTTGCAAAAGTATTCCTTACTCATCTGGATTCCACAGTGCTCTGTTTTCTTCTCTTCTTTCATTAATAACCTGCAACTACTATCAAAACATCAGTCAGTAACATTGCAAAATGCAGATCATACAACATAGCACAGGTTGTCTTTCTAACAAACATGTGACACTTAACATCATTAAAACAACCAAAATGCTGTTTGGTACTCATCATAAGTTACCAAACAGCAATCATTTAAAAGCCTCTGACCATCAAACAGAAGTCCTTTAACCATCTCTGACCATGACAACAAAATAGATCAGGTTTCCCAGTACAAATACTTGGCCTTCTGATAGACCTAAACCTTTCCTTTAATAGCTGTTCTGAACTTCTCAAACGAGAACATAACCAAGTAAAAGCTTGTTTTTCTATTTCCAACCATCTCAGTCCATAACTCTGCCATGTTTTAGCAATGAACATTCTTAACTCAAGATAAGAATATGCCCACCCCAAGCCAGCACTGAATTTTAGTTACTATATACATTATCATATAAACTACAATAAACACCATTTACAGACTTGTCACTCTGATCCAAAGATATGTCACCACTACTTAAACCATTAAAATGCAAGCTGGCTTCCTGCTCCAGCATGCATCACAGTACTCGTCTGCACCCACATCTAGACAGCCCTTTAAAATAATGTTGCTTTTTTTCAGCAAAAAATAAATCCTTTCCATACCTTAGAATGGACTCTGATAGGAATTTACCCCACCAAGACTTTGATTGTGCCTTGCAGTTAATTAGAAGAGTTTAAGCAAGATAACATCAAACAGAAAAGAATTAGAATACAATCTATTTAAAAGAAAATCTTACATCACTTCTAACAAACTTAGTGCAGTGCACCTGCTTTACAGATAAAGGGCTAAGTATTGTTACTTAATTATCTCCCTGAATTGAATTAAAACAATAACTGAGTCCAATCTTCAATAACAAATCCACTGTGCCTGCAAACAAATGACTACTACCTGCAAATATGTAGAGTTTAAATAAGTATTGCAAAATCAGAATATACAATGCTTAGTTTCTATATATATATATATATATATATATATATATATATATATATAAAACACCGACAACGAAATAACCAACACGAAAAACCCGGAAAAAAAAAGTTCAAAAACACGAAACTTCACATGCCCGACAAACCAAAATCCCTACAATTAACAAAACAAATACCTTTCCCGAAAAACACACACACACAACACAAGCACACCAAAAACCTTACAAACCTACACTAAACCTTACATACACAACTATCTATGCACTAACCTTAACCCAAACCCTAAGGTCTGTCACTATCGCACACTTACCTTACCTGCACCCTAACCCTAACTCACTTAATCTGCCCCTAACCCTCAAGTCCGTCACTATCGCACACTTACCTTACCCGCACCCTAACCCTGACTCACTTAACCTGCCCCTAAACCTAAAGTCTGTCACTATCGCACACTTACCTGACCCGCACCCTACCCTAATGTCCATCCCTATCGCACACTTACCTTAATATGTTGGTGTTCTCAGCGTCGGGATTCTCAACTGTTGGTCTTCTCCATTGGCGATCTTCCAGTGTCAGTGTTCTCATTGTCGGCATTGTGGAATTTCGGCGTTTTCAGGTAGACCCATATATATATATATATATATATATATATATATATATATATATATATATATATATATATATATATATATATATATATATGGATCTACTTGAGATGTTCGAAATTTCAAAACGCTGACATTCATATGGCCGAAACCATATGATCAACATTTTGAAATGTCGAACATGTATTGCGAAGATCCCTATACAGTGTGGAACTGTGAGATTTCCCTTTTCTGCACTGTAGTGCAATCTCGGAGTAGGAATATTTAAGTAGCAGGGGGTGTGGGGGGTGCAGGTGGGCTTGCCCCCCTGCTAAACGCAGTTAGTGAAGTGTCTTTGTGTGTTTTACTTTATGCAGGAGATGTTCGACATTTCAAAATGTCAGTCATATGGTCTCAGCCATATGAAAGTCAGCATTTTGGAATGTCAAACATCTGAAGTAGATCTCTCTCTCTATATATATATATATATATATATATATATATATATATATATATATATATATATATATAACGTGTTTATTTGCTGAATTTGACATTTATCTGACAACTACCTGAAGCTGCTAGGTGTATTTACCTATCAAATATCTAGTTCTGCCTTTGGGCATGGGTCCTACTTGAAAAAGGTCCTTGGATGAGTCTACCTACCTGTTGAAAAAAATAAATGTATTTATTTATTGACATCTGTTTACCAGGAATGTCCAACCGGTAATAAATACTCACTTTCGGTGTAGGCCTGGGGAGAAAAACTCTATGGAGTTAAATAACATCAAAAAACCACTGGTACAAATGTAATTTAAAAAAGGCATTTATACATACAGTTTGATAGTGGAATACATATGATACAATAAAGCTTGAGGAGACACCCGTGATGTAAAAATAAAAAATATGATGATTAAATATGACAACTGGTATATACAAAAGTATTAAAAGTGTAGTCTAGTATGCTAGGAAATAAAAACAAAAAGATACAAAGTCCACCCTAACAGTGGGGAGAGGTAAGTTGTTGAGAGGTATAGATAAATAGTATAATGAGAGGTTAGGTTAGTAAGGATGTAAAATATTTATTAATACAGTTCATACAGGTGAGGTGCATGGGCATAGCCATGAGTTAGTGAGAAAGTCTTTGAGAGAGTATTTAACTATATGAACGCTAGATATAGTTGTGACTGAATTTGGAAAAGAGTTCCATAGTTTGGATAGGCAGTGTAAGTACATTTCAAGCGGGTTTTTGTCTTGAGAGTGCAGAGGGCAGTTTGGGAGATAGTGCCGAAGTACTGAGGAGACAGAAAGGCAGGTAGAGAGAGGGGCTATATAGTATT
This sequence comes from Protopterus annectens, assembly GCF_019279795.1. Lineage (NCBI taxonomy): Eukaryota > Metazoa > Chordata > Ceratodontiformes > Protopteridae > Protopterus > Protopterus annectens. The sequence goes on from NC_056746.1 coordinate 341,883,192, forward strand.
TTATGGGTTAGAAAAAGCTATGTGTGGGATAGTTGATGTGGGAGGTCTAACCAGATAAGAGCACGTAATGCAGAGCAATGATGAGCTTTATGTGCCAGGTTAGCTGCAAATTTTGCTGTCTTATTATAGCATTGCTCAAGTTTTGCTTTAAGAGAGAGATCTGGATGTTAGTCAAACTAGGTCAGCAATAGAGAAGAGAGGGTAAAAGACACATACATACATACATGTAAATATTTCAAGCATAGGCATTAATGCCCTTCTAGTTTGCCAATATACCAAAACACTTGTTCTCATAATAAATATCCAGGCTGTTCTTAAAAACATCTAAACTAGTACTTATTTGTTAGTCTGTTCTATGCATCATCTGCTGTCTCAGAGAACCATTTACACTTCTCATTCCTATAGAATCTTCAGCATAGCTTGTCTGATGACTTGCTACTACTTTTTGATAACCCCAAACATTCCCAGAGATAGTTGTCTCCAAATGCCCTACATACCTGAATAAGATCTCCTCTTACATATCTATGAGACACTGTACAAGTTCAGATATTTTAGTCTTTCATAATAACTTAAATTTTCACATCTATGAAAGCCCTTGCTATATTTCCGCTGTACTCTTTCCAGTTTACTTATGCTTGTTTTCTTGTACAGTTTCCATATTGTTATTCCATATTTAAGTTTGGGTCTAATGTAACTAACAATTACTTCATTTTTGACTTTCTAGACTTTATAAATCTTTTTATACAACCTATAGCTCTATAACTACCGTCAACCAATTGGTTGTAATGATTAGAGAAACTCATAGCTGGATCTACCCATGTATTCAGGTCCTTAAATGAGTCTATAGTTTCAAACACTGTGTTCTGTATTAAATATTCACCTTTCAGTTTATGTCTCCCAAATCTCATATGCTTAGTTTCTGATGTATTTACCAGCATATTATTCTCCTGTCCCCAAATGGTCAATTTATCAAGTTCTTTTGCGGACATGCCTTATCTGTAACACATGTAATCAGTTTACCCAATTTCAGGTAGTCTGCATATAGACTGTAAAACACCTCAGATGAAAAGGTTAGGTCTGAAAGATACTATCTAAACTAATAAGGGCCTAGGACAGAGTCCCATGGGACACCCTGACTGTAACCAAGAATTTTACCTGTTCAGTTGCTGTATAATATTTGCCCTGGCCTATTTGTAAGCAATGTAGCTATCCATCTTATCAAGTGTACATCGATACCTACTTCTGATTTATTGATCAATGTTTTGTGTGTGACCCTGTCAAATGCTGAAGTTAAGTCTGTGTAAATTACATCACAGCACAATTTTTCATTCATAGCTATTATATTGTTATAGAACATATGCATGCTGATATATGGTTTCAAGTCCTTTTGTGTCTTTTGGCTGTTCCTGGTTAGGGGTCGCCACACCGGAACTCCGGTCCACTAATGATTGGCAGTAGAGTTTTACGTGCTGGCTTGCCGGGCCTAACGCACAACCTTCAATGAAGGAATGCCTGTTCATGCATGTCGCCACACAGAAGACACTCTAACTGAGAATCGAACGGGCAACATCTAACTGTGAGGCGACAACGCTACTGCAGCACCACCACCGCAGTATGGTTTCAAGTCCTAATCTATCTAATTCTGACAATAACTAATCCAATATTACCTTTTCCATTATTTTTCCACAACAAGAAAGTAGACTTAATAGTCTGTCTGAATCCAGGGTTGTTCTACTCCCCTTTTCCTTAAATACAGGTTTAATAAGTGCATGTCTCCAATCTTGAGGAATCTCCCCATATTTATATGACATAGTAAATAATAGATATAATGGTTAGGTACGTTCTTGCTGAAGTGTTCTCATGTCATTATCACTAATTCTCTCTCCTCCCTGTGCTTTGTTTGGATGTTCTTCTTGTTTCACTGTTGCAGTCCAGAATATCAACTAGTCTGGGCGTCGGCTGTTTCAGCTAGAACCCTGATGTCAGAGTGTATGGGTATAAATGCAAAGCAGTTCGCTAGTTGTTGGTTAGACAACATGGTGTGATATCATGTGGAAAACAAATACCTCATAAAGATTTCACCTTACTTACTCTTGCTTGCTTAGGCCCTGACCGACATTTCTTGTTGTGGTCCAAACAGGATATGGCCTGATAGATTTCAATTTCCTGTTATGCTCAATATCTTTTGACCTCTCTTTGTGCAGCTCATTTTGAATATAATCTAATTTAATTCCAATATCTGAGATTACCTGGATCTCACTAGGACAATTTATCATCCCCTTTGTGGAGCCAAACTGCTTTGCATAAGATTTTGTAAATATATCTATAATCTGTTGTCTGAGAATAAATTTTACAATCTGCACAGTTTCTTAACTAGAATGCCTTTATTTACTCCTTCCACATCTTATATATCAGTAAAAACAATTTCCTATTATGCTCAATATCTTTCTATAAATTTTCGTCAAATTCTTCTTGATCTTGTGTCACACTATGTTTAATTTGTTTGTCCAGCTTGTTTATTTCAGCTTTCAAAGTTGTAGTTTGACCTCTCTTCCATTTCTTCTATTTTTTGTTTCTCACCTTAAACAGGTATCTTGTTCTTATGGAAATATATCCCCCGATGATGTATGTCTAAAGCCTGATGTTAACATTTTTTGATTTTTTTTTTTGCACTCAAACAATTTCTCTTTCAAAACTCTCCACATTCCATCTGCAGTTCTTCCACTGAACACATCCCTCCAGTTAGTTTTACATAGTGACCATTTTGCTTCCACATAATCTGTAGTTAGCCTTCTGTGCATTGGTTTTGATTTCAGTTTGCCAGAATTATCTAGCAACAAATGAACCTTTATAAAGAGTAGTTGTGTAAAATCTTACCATAACTACAGATGTCCTTCTCTTCCATGTTGCAGTATACATTACATGGATTCCCTGTCATAAATGATCCTGACGCTTGCCCAGTATACAAAAGCCTTTTACCACTGCTAGGTTCGTGGGACATCGCATGTAGGCCCAAGGCAGGCGTCGGCCATAAAAGTGACATCCGCATGTACCATCCTCAGAACTGAATGCTCCCGGAAGAACACCAGCCTAAGGTACCAAGAAGGAAAACACACATCCAAAGAAGGAACAAGAACCAGGGGGAAGGTGGGAAGGATAGAATACTGCAACACGGAAGAGAAGGGCATCTATGGTTATGGTAAGATTTTACACAACTATTCTAAGTCCTATTCCTATGTTGCAGTATTCATTACATGACAGAGAGTACCACAGTATTCAAAAACAACACTGACCAGCAGACAGTGATGCCAAAATCAAATATTATTATTTATTCCGTATCTGTGTTAAAAAGCACATTCCATAGAGAGAAAAATTCAGACAGCCAATACAATGCAGCCTTCTTCAGTGCAGAAAACAGATATCAAAGAAATTCCCTCTATTTATATATGTGGCAATCAAAGATCCTATGACTCACCTAAAACACTTAAAGGTGCTCATTCAATCCTGGAGGGAATAACCAACCTAATTTAATAATCCATTTTTTCTCCAACTGATTCAAAATTTGATGCCAACCCGCAGTCTTAGATCTGTTGCCTTTAATTTTGTCAATATTTGTAAAATGGAAATTGGCATTGTGGTACGATCTCAGAGTTGCTATATTTAAGTGGGGGGGGGGTCTCTGTTCTATTTGTTCAGTATTTTGTGTTTTCATCTTTTTTGGGTTGATTATACAGCATTTGCTATTTTAAGCATTTGCTGTTATAATATAAACCCTTACTTTAACATTGGAGCTTGCCAGCATTTAAGCTGCATGCAAGTTGTATACAACTTCTGTAATCTGAAAAGTCTTCCAATAGTAAAACAAAACAACTACAATGATCAACACATTTAGTGTAATATTAAAAAGATATAACTGTGCCCTCACTCAAAATAGCACCTTTATAATAAACTGAGTAGGAAAGAACAAACCAAAATGAGCATTGTTTATATCCAAATGCATCCAGACCCTTATCCCACCTTGTCAGTGATAGAAGTCCACTAAAACTATCTAAAGATGTCTGGACTCAGAGTGAAGTATGAATAACATCAAAAGATGCTCATCTTGCCTCATCTCACTTAGTATACCCACATGAACTTCTTAGTCTAAAGCTAGCAGACACTTAGCTCCCAGTCTTCCTCCTCTAGACTCCAACTTATCTTCCTGTCCCACATTAATCAAAACTAAGGAGGCTGAAAGCAAGGTAGAACTATGAAATAGTGTACCAACCTTGAGATAAGGCTGCACCTAGAAGTCTTATCTGGAAAATAATTGGCCATACAAATCACCATCTTGTTGGAGGAAGACCATGTCCATTCCTCATCCTATATTATATGCTGAATTTGCAAATATTTATTCAAAAAAAGATCTGGCACCTAAAACTGATGATTTGTGACAGACAAGTACCTGTAAGAGTGAAAGGGAAGGTCTACAAGAGGGTAGTGAGACCAGTTATGTTATATGGGTTGGAGACAGTGGCATTGACAAAAAGGCAGGAGTTTGAGCTGGATGTGGCAGAATTAAAGATGTTAAGATTTGCACTGGGTGTGACGAGGGTGGACAGGATTAGGAATAAGTATATTAGAGGGTCAGTCCAGGTTGGAAGGTTTGGAGACAAAGCCAGAGAGGCACTATTACGTTGGTTTGGACATGTGCTGAGGAGGGCTGCTGAGTATGTTGGGAAAAAGATGCTAAGGATGAAGCTACCAGGTAACAGGAAAAGAGGAAGGCCTAAGATAAGGTTTATGGATGTGGTGAGAGAAGACATGCAGGTGGTTGGTGTGACAGAGCAAGATGCAGAGGACAGGAAGAAATGGAAACAGGTGATCTGCTGTGGCGACCCCTAACGGGAACAGCCGAAAGAAGATGATGAGAAGGCATGTAACCCCTTTGACTCAAATAATTGAAAATCCATTCTTAATTCCAACATACATTGTGATCGCCCTATCTCTTTTAAGTTTGGATATTTTTTGTCTAAACGCTGTTTTGACAACAGTAACTTAATAGAAAACCTTACCATACCAGAAACTTAGGAGAAAACCCTACCATACCAAGGTGGTCACACAGTGTAGTAGCACATTCTTGAAATTGTTCAAAAACAAATCAGTCACCTTAATTAAAATTATAATATTCCTTTATTTTAACATCATATCTTTTGCAGCTCAGCTTGCACCTTCAAAAGAATGCTTGAACATTTTGCTGCTTTTACAATTTAAACAGATAAAATGTAAGTTACACAGAGTGCAGCCAGAATTCAGTAAACGCGTAATTTTATTTTGACAATGAGATGGCTCAGCAATTCTCATGAGGTCAGTCATGAGTAATGAAAATGAAGAAGGCGATTCTTCAGTGTCTAATGTGGATGACCAGAATATGTAAAGTGTTTCATTTTAAAGTCCAAATGATATTGGGTTTTCTTCCACAAGGCTGACTCATGAAACAGAGGGGAGCTACTCAAGTAGATGAGGTTTGTGGAGTACAAATTGAGAGAGAAGAAGCTAAAGAAGAAGTTGCTGAAAATGGACATTTCTTAGCAATCTGGGACTGAGAATGCTTTTACTAAAGTATGCAGTCTTCCAGATTTTGAACTAGATAGTCATGTAATCTAATTATTAAGCAAGGGTTTAAAATTTGGTTGAATGTGGTTTTGTAGGTTGGAAGATGTGATGTTCTTCCTGCTTCACTGTTGCAGTCATCACCTGTGGAGTTATCCCTGCTGTGGTAGCCCTTGGCCAGCCCGAATACCAAAGTCAATTTTTTTTGCGTTGGCTGCCGTTGCCTGTAGTCAGATGTCAGGTCGTCAGTGCTATAAAGCAAGGCAGCCGACACCATTACATCAGTCTTTCTTGCCTTGGAGCCTGTAGCAGAAGCAGTTCACACAAGTGCCGGTCGGGCGTTACCAGAAGTTGAATTTCAGCTGAAAATGTCTAAAGCTAAGTACCCCTTTGGGGATCCTTTTTTCTTGCACTAACCGATGTCTGAAAAAGTTAACAATTGTCTCACCTGTGGAAAGCAGATCCCACACTGAGACTTCCATTCTTACTGTGTCACTTGTTTAGGCCCAGACCACGACGTCCCCCATTGCCAGTTCTGTGCCCTCTTTAATGCAAGAACCATTCGCCATAGAGCTCTTTTTGTAGGCAGTTATTTTCGTGTTCCATCTTTGCATTCTGATATGACGTCCAACAGCCAACAATCTGTGAACATTCCGAAAAAACATAGAGATAAAGATAGAGACAGACCACACAAGGCTAAGCCTTCCGACGACGCTACACTAAGCAGGTTGTCAGTGATCTGGAATTCAGTGAGGCACTTTCACAGCCCCTGATGCCCGATTTGATATCTACGCAGGTCTCTACCGAGACCCTTTCGGAGTCTGGCATGCTGCAGAAATCTTCTTCGTCTTCCGAGCCTTTGGCAGTCACTGCCTCGGTTGGGTCCAGAGCCATGACGCAGGCACCAGCTTCCAAGGAGGCTGGGGAAACTCTTCACTCCCTCAGGGAACATTTCCTATGGGAATCTCAGGACTTCCCACAGTATAGGAAAAGAGAAATGTTCTTCATGTTTCACTGTTGCAGTCATTACATTTGGGTTATCTGCTTGCAGGTAGCCCTCAGTCGGCCTGATTAACAAAGTATTGGGTCCTGCGTCAGTTGCTGTCCCTTCTTCCATGATGTCATGTCGTCAGGGGTATAAAACATGCAGCCGACACCATTACATCAGTCTTTCTTGCTGTGCGGTGCCCGAAGCAGAAGCAGTTTGCAAGTGCCTGTCGGCCGACTCCTGAAATTTTCATTTTCGAGTTTCAGAACCGAAGTCTTCAGCTAAAGCTAAGTACCCCATTGGGGAAACTTTTTCTTGCTCCTTACCAATGTCAGTAAAAGTTAATAATTGCATTACTTGTGGAAAGCAAATACCTCATAAAGATTTTAATTCGTACTGTATTCCTTGCCTAGGCCCTGACCACGACATACTTTGCTGTCGGTTTTGTGCTTTATTTAATCAGTGCACTATCTGTCGTCGGTATATTTTCGCTTCTAAATATTTCGGTTCTCGGTTTAATTATCCAGAAATGTCAGTTAGCCATCTGACTACCGGGATTCCAAAAAAACGCAAAGATAAAGACAGAGACAAGCCGCTGAGGTCCAAAACTGCCAACGACGCTTCTCCTAAGCCAGTCGCCAGTTCGTCAGTACTCAGTGAGGTGCTTTCGCAGCCCCTGATACCCGCTACTTCTGATTCGCAGGCCTCTACTGGGACCCATTCGGAGTCTGGTATGCTGCGAGATGCTTCAGCTATGGAACCCGCGGATGTCTCTCCCTTGGATGGTCCGGAGCCGCTATGCAGGCACCGGCTTCTGAGGGTGTATTCAGGCCTATGGACTTGCATATTAAACCGACGTCTCCTTCTTTACTTAGGCCTAAATCTCAAACCATGCCTAAAAAAATGACACCGAGACTACATGCTCAGTTCCTTTTTAAAAATCCTATTGTACATCCAGAGACTATTTCACAGGGGCCCAAAGGCATTAAGGCTTCTACTGCTAAAAATCCTACCCCTTCTGGTAGAGACTCCAGGGAGCTGGATAGATGTGGTAGGAGGGTTTACACTTCTGCAACCTTGGCCATTAGGAATTTAAACTGCCAGTTTCATATGTTAAAGTATCAGCAACATGTTTTGGACTGCTTAAACAGAAAATTATGTTGATTCCTGACTGTGTGGTAAATAGAGAATTACAGGATTTAATGCATTCTGCTGAACAAGTTGGAAAACATACTTTGCAGTGTGGTTTTGATTCTTTAGAGGCCTCTTGCAGGGCTGCTGTTGGGTCTGTGCTTAGAAGGCATGCTTGGCTTAAGGAGCAATCTTTGTCTGATCATGTTAAAGCTAAATTGTTGGATGTTCCCTTAAATCAGGACCGCCTGTTTGGCAACAAGGCTGAGGAAGTTCTTAAAAAGATGGAAGATAAAGCTAAATCTATGCAAACTATTAAAGATTTCTTACAAGTTCAGCCTCCTAGATTTAGTAGGCACTGGCCCTCTAAGAATTGGTCCTTTCCAGCCCCTTCCAGGTCTTCACAAGCCAAACCTAGACACAGCAAAAACCCCAGGTTTCAGTCCCAGGGGACGCACAGGACTATGCAGTGGGGGGGGGGGGGCTCCACTTCTAAATCTGGGAGTAATAAGACTCCCCCTATGGTAAACTGTCTCAGTGACTTCCTTTTAAAACTTCCAACCATTTAACAACTGACTGCCCCTTTGGGGGGAAGGATTGCTCTTCATGCAAAGAATTGGGAACTCATTACCCAGGACAAATGGATTTTAAATGTAGTGTCCCAGCGATACAAATTTCACTTCCACACGTTGTCAACACCAAGCGGGTGGCTGGACCTACCCCCAAATCAGTGGGCAGAGGCCCAAAACAAGTACTTTCTCTCTTAAGCATGGGGGCTATTCAACTGGTACCAAAAGAGGAAAAAGGACAAGGTTTCTACTCGAAACTTTTCCTGGTACCCAGAAAAGACAATTCATGGCACCCTATACTGGACCTGTCTACTCTAAACACCTTTTTGGAGATTCCAAAATTCAAAATGCTGACTCTTCACCAATTAATTCCTATGCTAGGCAAAGATGCCTGGTTGGCAACACTAGATTTAAAAGAAGCATACCTGCACATCCCAATCATGGAATCTTCCAGACGATACCTACGCTTCAAAGCAGGCTACACGCACTATCAGTTCTCTGCACTTCCCTTTGGCTTATCCACTGTGCACAGGGTATTCACAAAGTGCCTAGTTCCAGTTATTGCTTTTTGCAGGCAAAGAAATATTCAGATATACCCATACCTGGACAATTGTCTAATTCAAGCAGAAAGCCAGGATATACGTTTGAATCATCTGGCCTTTGTTCAAAGGGTTCTAACTTGTCTGGGGTACACCATAAACAAAAATAAATCACACCTGGTACCCTGTCAACAAATTATATTCCTGGGAGCAAGCTTGAATACAGCTTACCAGATGGCTTACCTCACACCAGAGAAACAAATTCATTTGACAACCTACTTCATACAAGTGGCCACAAAAACCCTGCTATCTGCAAGACAAATACTGCAAGCCTTGGGGTTCATGGCCTCCTGCATTCTTCTAATTCCATATGCAAGACTGCTTATACGGAAACTGCAGTAGTATCTAAAATGCCTATGGTGTCAACATTCTCAGGATCTAGAAGCAATGATTCCTATCATACCTTGCCTACACCTAGAGTTCCTTTGGTGGGCAGAGGCCTGCCACCAAAACAAGGGACTACCTTTCACACCACCCCCTGCCACCCAAACCCTAACAACAGACACATCAGACTATGCATGGGGTGCTCACCTGGCAGGGAAGTGCATTCAGGGCAAATGGAACCCAAGTCAAATGCACCTGCATATCAATCAAAAAGAAATGTTAGCTGTACAGAATGCTCTGACAGCCTTCAAGGACCACATTCTTCCAGGACAACTAATGGTAAAGACGGACACCACCACTGTTATGTGGTACATAAACAAGCAGGGGGGTACACATTCTTACCCCCTCTGCAGACTAGCTATGGCATTGTGGGACACAGCCTTGAGCTACCAAGTACACCTACAAGCTCAATTCCTGCCAGGAAAATTAAATACACTGGCAGACGGACTAAGCAGAAACCTCATGGACCCACACAAGTGGAAGCTGGAAACAAGGATTTTCAACATGTTGACAAGCAAATTAGGGAGCCCAGATATAGACCTTTTTGCCTCTCCCCAGAATTGCCAATTGAACAAATTTTGCACAAGGACTCCCCACAAACAAGCCTGGAAAGTGGATGCTCTGTCCTTCAGCTGGAAAAACCTATCAGTCTATGCCTTCCCCCCTCTGCCTCTGCTCTCCAAAGTACTACTAAAAATCAAACAGGACACACCAAGGATGATTTTGATTGCTCCAGACTGGCCGCGCCAACACTGGTACCCGCACCTGTCTCAGACTCCTTCCCTGTTGCCTCAGCAGGAGAACCAGATTCTGCACCCTCAGCTTCTAACACTGAACCTTGCAGCCTGGCTAATTACATAATCTCTCTTTTACCATCCCTCAGTAAACCTGTGATGGATATCATTTTAGAGGCAAGGAGGCCTAGTACTAGAAAATCTTATGCTGAAAGATGGAAAAGATTCTGGTCCTGGAACCAATCTCAAGGGATGAGCACAGCAGCACCCAATTTACCTCAGATTTTACAATACTTAACTGAGATGCTTCACAAGGGCCTGTCTTTTTTCCTCCATTAAAATCCACGCCTCAGCCATTTCATAACACAGAACCTCCCCTCTTTTCTCATCCACTGCTCAAGCAGTTCCTCAGAGGGGCCAAAATTTTGAGACTACACAGGAGAGCTCCAACCCCAGCCTGGGACCTTAACTTTGTTTTGGAGAAACTCACTCTACCTCCTTTCAAGCTAGCTGCTACTGCAGACTTAAAATTTCTTTCTTGCAAAACAGCTTTCCTTTTAGGAATCACTTCAGCTAGAAGGGTATCTGAATTACAGGCCCTTATGGCAGTGGAGCCTTTCATCATCTTTCATGTGGACAGGGTGTCCCTCAGAACCAATCCATCCTTCATGCCCATGGTGGTATTCAGTGTGGCTCTTAATCAGTCCATTCATTTGCCAACCTTCTTTCCCAAATCCACAGAACAAAGGGGAACGGATACTGCATTCCTTAGATGTGCACAGACAACTTAGATTCTACTTGGACAGGACTAAACCTCAAAGGAAATCTGAACAACTGCTGGTCGCATTTGCTGCAGGGGCAGAGGGGAAGGCTATTTCAAAGCAAACCATTTCTAAATGGATAGGCCATTGCATTAATTTCTGCTATAAGCACCATGGAAATCCTATCCACCAGGGGATCAGACCTCACTCCACCAGAGCTGCATCTACCTCTACAGCCTTCCTCAGAGGTGTCCCTACCAGGGACATCCTAGAAGCTGCTACCTGGAGTTTTGTACATACTTTCACTAAGCATTATCATTTGCCAATTTTCTCTAAATCCAGAGGTGGCTTTGCCACTGCAGTCTTGCAGGACCTTATAGCTGGTCTTAATGCTATCTAAATTCCTCCTCTTAACCATAGCTTTGGGAATCTACCCAAATGTAATGACTGCAACAGTGAAACACATAGAACATAGTACAGTTGTGTACACTTACCATAAATGTAGATGTTTGAGTGTATTCACTGTTGCAGTCCTGGTTACCCTCCCACCAGCCCTCTAACTTATTTTGGCTATACCTCTACTTTCCTTTACCATGCTTAAAAGCCTTTTTGGTGTAGTTGCTTTTTTGTTGGAGGTATATCATTGTACTTTTATATTTCATAGCTTCCCATTAGGGGGTCACCTGACATCTGGGGCAAGAAAAACTGATGTAATGGCTTTGGCTGCATGTTTTATACCCCTGACGACCTGACGTCATTGAAGAAGGGACAACAACCGACGCAGGACCCAAGACTTTGTTAATCAGGCCGACTGAGGGCTACCTGCAAGCAGATAACCCAGATGTAATGACTGCAACAGTGAATACACTCGAACATCTACATTTATGGTAAGTGTACACAACTGTACTTTTCTGGACCTGCCCCAGCACCAACCCCTGGCCATCCCCCTATTTTAGAAGTGGTGGATGATGTTTTCCATTAATTCAGCTTAGCCCCGATGCCCTCCCTCCTGCTCCCAGTATACCTGACGAGTACTACAGAGTACCAGATTCTCACAAATACCTGTACAGAAATCCTGCTGCAGATCCAGAGGTCATTACACAGGGACCTAAAGGAGCTAAGACTAGTTCTGCCAAGAATCCTCTTCCTTCTGACAAGGACTCCAGAGCTGTGTGGACATATGGGGTAAAAAAGTATACACCTCTGCAACCTTAGCTTTCAGAGCACTCAGTTGTCAGTTTCATATGTTAAAATATCAACAGCACACTTTGGAACTATTAAAAGAGAAGATTGCTACCTTTTCTGTCTGTGCCAATTCAAAAGAGTTAGCATTTACTGCATTCTGCTTATCAAGTGGCCAAACATTCATTACAATGTAGATATGACACCCTAGAAGCCTTTAGCAGGGCAGCACTGACAGGATCTCTTATTAGAAGACATGCATGGCTGAAGGAACAATCTCTCCCTGATCATGTCAAGTCTAAACTTATTGAAGCACCCCTAGATAAGGAGTGCTTGTTTGGGGAAAAAGTAGAAGAGGTGCTTAAAAACATGGAAGATAAAGCAAAATCTATGCAAATAGTAAAAGATTTCTTTCAGGTTCAACCTCCCAGATTCAGCCAGAACTTTCCCTCTAAGCACTGGGCCTTCCTTGCACCTAGCAGACAGGGCCAAGGTAAGCCCTGCAGGGACAGACCCTCCAGGCCCCTTTCCCAGGGCCAGCAGAGATGCAAACAATGGACCACTTCCTTCTCTAAGGCAGGGAGTTCTAAGCCAACCTTCTATGGCAAACACTCACAATGACTCCCCCCGCCCACCCTCTGTCCTCCCTTCAATCAACATAAACTAGGAGGAAGGCTCTCCCTCTTCAAAGACAATTGGCTTTCTGTAACAAAGGACCAATGGGTCTTAAAGATCATTTTTCACGGATACAAATTCTCTTTCAGCGAACTCCCAATTCCAAGAGGGTACCCAGACTTACCTCCAAATCAGTGGGCAGAGGCACTGAACCAGGTCCTTACTCTCATATCCCGGGGGCGGTAGAACCTGTCCCCTCAGATCAAACAGGCAAAGGCTTTTATTTCAGACTATTCCTTGTTCCCAGAAAAGAGGTCACTTGGCGCCCCATCCTGGATCTATCCATTCTGAACACCTCCCTGGCGGTCCCCAGATTCACAATGCTAACTTTGCAGCAGGTGCTGCCTATGCTAACAAAAAATACCTGACTAGTTACCCTAGACCTAAAAGATGCCTACCTCCACATCCCCATCAGGGAAGCGTGTAGGATATTCCTGCGCTTCAGAGCAGGCTCAAAACCCTTTCAGTTGTCTGCGCTGCCCTTTGGCTTATCTACTGTTCCCAGAGTATTCACCAAATGCTTGGCCCCAGCCATAGCATTCTGCAGACAGAGAAGTATACAAATTTACCCTTACCTGGATGACTGTCTCATTCAGGCAGAGTGCAAAGAAAAGCTGCTGTAGGACCTTCTCTTTGTCAAATCACTCCTAACTTCCCTAGGGTTCACCATCAATGTGAAGAAATCAAAGCAAAACCCCACCAGGAAGATCATTTTCTTGGGAGCTGTGCTAGACACAGCATCTCAAATGGCCTTCCTATCCCGAGAAAAGCAGAGCTTCTTGCCTCTCTGCTTTACCCAGTTGGCTTCCAGAAGTCACCTCACTGTGAGGAAGTTCCTGCAAGCCCTGGGATACATGGCATGTTCATCATGTTACACTGCTGCAGTCATTACACTTGGGTTATCCTGCCATCAGGCGGTCCCGCAGTCAGCCAGAGTTCCAAAGTCTTGGTCCAGCGTCGGTTGCTGTTGCCTCCTCCCTGACGTCAATGCGACAGGGGTATATAAGATGCAGCCAACACCATTTTCTTCAGTCTTTCTTGCCGCGCGGTGCCTGAAGCAGAAGCAGTTCGCAAGTGCCGGTCGGCCGACTCCTGAGATTTTCATTCCGAATCCAGAACCGAAGTCTTCTAAAAAAGCTAAGTACCCCGTTGGGGAAACTTTTTCTTGCCTCAGACCGATGTCAGTAAAAGTTAATAACTGCATTTCTTGTGGGAAGCAAATACCTCATAAGGATTTCCACTCCTATTGTATTCCATGCTTAGGCCCTGACCACAACGTCACTGGTTGTCGGTTTTGTGCTAGGTTTAACAAGCGCACTATTAAACTTCGGTTTGATCACAAAGTGCCTGGCAAGTCTTTCTTGCTGCTTGGTGCCCGAAGCAGAAGCAGTTCGCAAGTGCCTGTCGGCCGACTCCTGAGATTTTCATTCCATATCCAGAACCGAAGTCTTCTAAAAAAAGCTAAGTACCCCATTGGGGAAACTTTTTCTTGCCTCAGACCGATGTCAATAAAAGTTAATAACTGTATTTCTTGTGGGAAGCAAATACCTCATAAGGATTTCCACTCCTGTTGTATTCCATGCCTAGGCCCTGACCACGACGTCACTGGTTGTCGGTTTTGTGCTAGGTTTAACAAGTGCACTATTAAACGTCGGTTTGATTTTGCCCGACATTATTTTTGTAGAAAATTCAGTTACACCATGCTGTCGGAAATTCCGATGACCGCAATGCATAAAAAGCACAAGGAGGAGGACAGGCATCTGAGGTCCAAAACGGGTGACGAGGCCTCTTCTAGGCCAGTCGCAGGTTCTCCGGTTTTCAGAGAGGCACCTACGCAGCCCCTGACGACCGCTTCCACAGAACCACAGACCGCCTCCGACTCCCACGTGGAGCTGGCTGGGCCTTCGGACGCACTAGGCCTTCAGTTTACCGATCCTAAACCTACAGAAGAAACCAAAGTACCTGAGCAATCCACAGCTACAGTGGGTGTTTTCAGACCTACCCAGTTAACTGTTAAACCCTCTGTTAAGTCTAAGCCCCCCTTTAAGGCTAAGAAACAGACACAACTCTCTCCAGGACAGGCTTCCATGCCTAAGAAACAAATGCTAAAAATGGCCGAGGACCTAATCACCCAGGTGTCCATTTCCTCTGACTCTTGCTCGGACCTAGGATATTCTTTACCCCCGTATGAGGATTCTGATGCTGAGGAATCAATTCCATCAGCCTCTCCGCCTGAGGATTACTCCTTTGGGGAGACCTTACATACCATGAGAGAGCATTTCCATTGGGAAGGCCAGGATTACTCAGAATCCAAGAAAAGACTCAGAGGCTTCCTTTCATTGCCCCAACACAGACCCCTTGCTATCCCACCAGTTTTAGACTTTGTGGATGATGTGTACACTGAATCCAGTTTGAACCCTGACTCCTTACCCCCAGTCCCAGTTAAACCTGATAGATATTAGAGTCCCTGATTCTCACAAATTTCTGTACAAAAGTCCTGTTGCTTACCCTGAAACTATTTCTCAGGGACCCAAAGGGATTAAGGCCTCATCAGCAAAAAACCTAGTTCCCTCTGACAGAGATTCCAGAGCATTAGACAGATGGGGAAAGAAGGTATATACGTCTGCAATGAGAGCCTTGACTTGTCAGTTTCACATGCTACATTATCAGCAATTTTTGTTGTCTCATTTGAAACAAAAGATGCTTCCAGATTCAGACCTTCCTAACTTAAAAGAAATGCAGGATTTATTGCATGCAGCTGAACAAGTAGGAAAACATACTTTGCAATGTGGGTTTGATTCCTTAGAGGCCTCCTGTAGAGCAGCAGTTACAGGCTCTGTCATTAGAAGGCATGCTTGGTTAAAAGAACATACGTTACCAGATCATGTTAAGGTCAAATTATTGGATGCACCTTTGCAGCGGGATGTGCTGTTTGGAGTTAAGGCAGAGGAGGTATTAAAGAAAATGGAGGATAAGGCAAAATCTATGCAAATGATGAAGGATTTCTTACAGGTTCAGCCTCCTTGTTTTAACAGAAATTGGCCAACAAAGAATTGGTCCTTTCCAGTCACAGATAGACCTTAAAGGGGCAGATACAGACGTCCAAGAGGTAGAGGTCAGACGCAAGGCCATTACAGGCCTCGACAATGGGGCACACCAGGCCAAAAAGAAGGGGAAGACGGGCCTCAACCTTATAAAAAACAGCCTCAATGACTTTCCAGTACAGCTGCCAAACAGCTCTCTCTTGGCAGCCCCCTTAGGAGAAAAACTGGCACTTTTCTATCACAACTGGCATTGCATCACCAAAGACAAATGGGTTCTCAACATTGTATCTCAAGGTTACAGGTTTCATTTCCACACCTTTCCAAGGCTAAAAGGAATGCCAAATCTGCCACCAAATCAATGGACATAGGCTCAAAAACAAATTGCAGCACTCATGGACATGAAAGCTATTCAAAAGGTACCACCACAGGAACAAGGACAAGGATTTTACTCAAGACTCTTTCTGGTTCCCAGAAAGGACAAAGCCTGGAGACCCATTCTGGACCTTTCTACACTAAACACTTACCTTGATGTTCTGAAATTCAAGATGTTGACACTACAGCAGCTTCTTCCCATGCTGGGCAAGAAAGCTTGGCTCGTGACTTTGGACCTCAAAGAGGCATACCTGCATGTCCCTATCAGACAAAATTGTTGAAGATACCTCAGATTTCTTGCTGGTTCAATGCATTATCAGTTCTCTGCACTGCCCTTTGGCATATCTACTGCGCCCAGGGTCTTCACAAAGTGCCTGGCAGCAGTAATTGCATTTTGCAGGCAAAAAGGAATTCATATTTATCCATACCTGGACGACTGCCTGATTCAAGCAGAGAGCAAGGACATTCTACTAAAGCATCTGGCATATGTGGGGTACACAGTAAATGAAAAAAAAATCAAAACTAGTGCCCTCACAACAGATAATATTCCTGGGTGCCAGCTTGAACACAACGGCCCAGATGGCTTATCTCACGCCAGACAAGCAAGGACAACTGACTCAATATTTTCAATTAATGGCAGCAAAGACCCAACTCCCTGCAAGAAAAATTCTGCAGGCCTTGGGCTACATGGCATCTTGCATACTACTAATTCCATATGCCAGACTGCATATGAGGAAACTACAATGGTACCTAAAGAGTGTATGGTCTCAACATTGTCAAAGTTTGGAAACAGTTATACCACTAATTCCTTGCCTACAACAGGAGTTTCTATGGTGGGCACAAGCTTGTCACCTCAACAAGGGACAGCCTTTCACTCAACCCACAGCCAGGCAGACACTGACAACAGATGCATCGGATTACACCTGGGGAGCACACATGGCAGGAAAATGTGTCCAGGGCGAGTGGCTCACAGAGCAAAGACATCTCCACATCAATCAAAAAGAGATGCTAGCTGTACAAAATGCTATTATAGCTTTCAAGGACCTACTGCATCCAGGACAATTACTGTTAAAGACAGAAAACACCACAGTTATGTGGTACATAAACAAGCAAGGGGGCACACACTCCTACCCCCTCTGCAGACAAGCCATGACCTTGTGGAACACAGCTCTAAACTACCAAGTTCATCTGCAAGCACAATTCCTGCCAGGAGAGAAAAACACACTGGCAGATGACCTAAGCAGAAACATTATGATCCCACATGAATGGGAACTGGACCCACAAATATTCAGAATGATAACACAAAAATGGTGGAGCCCGGACATAGATCTGTTTGCTACCCCAAAGAACTGCCAATTACAGAAATTCTGCACAAATAGCTACCATCCACAAGCATGGAAAGTGGATGCCCTCTCATTCAGCTGGAAAAAACTACAAGTATACGCTTTCCCCCCTTTACCTCTCCTTCCAAAGGTACTCATAAAAGCCACCAGGAGGAGCCAAAAATGATCCTGATTGCACCAGACTGGCCACGCCAGAACTGGCATCTAATCTTTAAGAACTTAACACAAGAACCACCCTGGATTTTACCACAAATTCCACAGTTGCTGACTCAGCACAACAATCAGATACTTCACAGCCAGCTAAAGACCTTAAATCTAGCTGCATGGAAAATTCCTTAGTCAAGCAAGCAATGCCTCTCTCCAAAGCTGTTATGGATGTCATTCTGGAAGCCAGAAGGCCTAGCACCAGGAAAGCATACTCGGACAAATGGAAGAGATTCTGTGCCTGGAACCAAGCACACAGCCTTGACCCTCTAGTCCCAAACATTCCTCAGATACTGTAATACTTAACTGAGATGCTGGACAAGGGCCTCTCTTTTTCTTCCATCAAGATCCACGCCTCAGCTATCTTGGCTCATTACAACACGGATCCACCAATTTTTTCTAATCCTTTGCTCAAACAATACCTCAGAGGGGCTAAAAATATAAGACTTCCCCGTAGAGCACCAACACGTACTTGGGACCTGAATTTTGTTTTGGAAAAATTAACGTTACCTCCTTTTGAGCCAGCTAATACAGCAGAATTAAAATACATCTCTTGGAAAACTGCTCTGCTACTGGCAATAACATCAGCACGAAGAGTTTCAGAATTACAGGCACTAATGGCAGTGGAGCCTGTCCTCATCTTCCACCAGGACAGGGTGTCTTTAAGAACCAACCCTACGTTTATGCCAAAGGTGGTATCAAGTGTGGCTCTAAACCAAACTATTCACTTGCCAACTTTTTATCCAAAACCACAGAACAAAGGGGAGACACTACTACATTCTTTGGACATTCACAGACAGTTACGCTTCTACCTGGACAAAACTAAAGCTTTCAGAAAATCTGAACAATTATTGGTAGCATACGCTGCAGGAGCTTAGGGAAAAGCCATTTCAAAGCAGACTATTTCAAAATGGATAGGACACTGTATACGTTTCTGCTATACCCACCATGGGAAACCTGTACCTAGCAGCATTAGATCTCACTCCACCAGGGCAACAGCCACTTCAACTGCCTACCTCAGAGGAATACCTACCAAGGATATTTTGGAAGCAGCAACATGAAGTTCTGTGCATACCTTCACCAAACATTACCATTTGCCTTTATACTCCAAATCCAGAGCTGGCTTCACTACTGCTGTACTGCAGAGCCTTATAGCCACCCCTAATGCCTTATAGATCCAGCCTCCCTACCTCAGCTTTGGGATTCTACCCAAGTGTAATGACTGCAGCAGTGTAACACGACTGATCTTGCATGCTTCTCATTCCTCTGGCCAGGCTTCACATGAGAAAACGTCAGTGGTATTTAAAGAACTTTTGGTGCCATCACTCTCAGTCCCTAGAGACCTCTCTCCCTCTGATCCCATGTATAAGGGCAGAGTTTCTCTGGTGGGCAGAGACCTGTGCCAGGAACAAGGGTTTTCCCTTCATCCTCCACCCTTCCGGCCAGACAATCACAACTGACGCTTCAGACATTGCTTGGGGCTCTCACCTAGCAGGCAGGTGCACCCAAAGTCTTTGGGATGCCCAGCAGCTTCACTTGCACATCAGTCAGAACGAAATGATGGCAGTACAAAAGTCTCTGACATCTTTCAAACCCCATCTCAGGCCGGGGGTTCTCCTTATAAAAACAGACAACACCACAGTAATGTGGTATATCAACAAACGTGGGGGGGGGGGTGACCCAATCGTACCCCCTGTGCAGGTTAGCCATGAGCCTCTGGCTTACAGCCACCTCCATGGGTCTACACCTAATTGCTCAATACATACCAGAGGTCAACAACACCCTGGCAAACCACCAAAGCAGAAACTTACTGGACTCCCAAGAATGGCAGCTTCACAGGGAAATCTTTCTGCAAATCACTAAGGAGTGGGGGACTCCAGAAGTGGATCTCTTTGCCTTGCACCTCAATCAACAGCTGCAAAAGTTCTGTGCCAGGGAGCATCACCCCCTAGCGTGGAAGGTGGATAACTTGACCTTTCCCTGGATCTCCCTCTTTGTGTACACGTTCCCTCCTCTGCCCCTTATTCCCAAGGTACTGATCAAAATAAGAGAGGAGAGACCAAAGGCCATCCTCGTTGCTCCAGATTGGCACAGACAGCATTACACCCTTACTGCGCAGCCTGACCTTACAGCCCCCAAAGTAGCTTCCCCTGATCTCAGACCTCTTGACCTAGGTGAGTTTGAAGATTCTGCATCCAGACTTACAGACTCTCAATCTTTCAGCATGGCTTATACCTGAAAAGCTAACAAGGAGTCCCTGTTAAGCAAAGAGGTCCTAGACATCATCACATAGGCCAGAAGGCCCATCACCAGAAAATCATATGCAGGGAAATGGAAAAGATTCTACTCCTGGAACCAGTCCAAAGGGGACAGTACCTTCCATCCTTCTTATCTTGGATTACCTAGCCGAGTTGCTCAATAGTGGCCTCTTTTTCTACTCTTTTAAAATCCATTCCTCAGCCATTTCTGCCCATTACGATTCAGACCCACCCCTCTTCTCTCATCCTTTAATTAAGCAAGTCCTCAGTGGGGCTTCTAATGTCAGACCTCCCAGAAGGCCTCCCACGCCTCCCTGGGACCTGAATTATGTTCTAGAAAAACTAACCTTATCTCTTTTCGAACCTGCTGTTTCTACAGAATTGAAATACCTCTCCTGGAAGACGGCCTTCCTACTAGCTCTCACCTCAGCCAGAAGGGTATCAGAACTTCACGCTGTCATGGCTGTTGAGCCCTTCATCATTTTCCATGCAGACAGGGTCTCCCTGAGGACTAACCCCTCCTTTATGCCCAAGGTGGTATCTGATGTGACCCTCAACCAAGCCATACACCTACCCACCTTCTTTTCCAACCCTCAAAACAAGGGGGAAAGAATTCTACACTCGCTAGACGTGTACAGACAACACAGATACTATCTGGACTGTACTAAACCATTCAGAAAAACAGACCAACTACTTGTCAGCTTTGCTCCTGGGGCAGAGGGGAAGCCCATTTCCAAACAAAGCATTTCCAAATGGATGTCAAACTGTATCCATTTCTGCTACAGACTAAATGGGACCCCCCCCCAAGTCTGTCCTTACCCATTCCACTAAGGCAGCATCCACTTTCACAGCTTTCCTTAGAGGAGTCCCCACCAGGGACATCTTGGAAGCTACCACCTGGACCTCTGTCCATACCTTTTCAGAGCACTACCACCTACCTCTTCTTTCTAAGTCTAGGTTAGGGTATGCCTCTGCAGTTCTGCAGGGCCTGCTGACCCATGCCTAGGACTCTAACCTATCCTTCTACCCCTCTCCTCAGCTTTGGCAGTCCTCCCACAGGTGATGACTGCAACCGTGAAACACGAAGAACATAGTACAGTTGTGTACAGTTACCATAAATGTAGATGTTCAAGTGTATTCACTGTTGCGGTCCTGGTTTCCCCTTCCTCCATCCCCCATATAGCATCTTCCCCTAGGGGAACATAAGCTTCCCACAGTGGCTTTTAGCCACCAGGATCACTTTTCCTTATTTCCTTGTGCTTCTGATGGGTTAGGGCAAGAAAAACTGATGTAATGACGTCGGCTGCCTTGCTTTATAGCACTGACGACCTGACGTCAGACTACAGGCGACGGCAGCTGACGCAAACAAAAATTGACTCTAGTATTCAGGCCGGCCAAGGGCTGCCACAGCAGGGATAACCTCACAGGCGAGGACTGCAACAGTGAATACACTCGAACATCTAAGTTTATGTTAAGTGAACACAACTGTACATGTTCTTCGAGATTCACTGTTGCACTTATCACATTAGGTTTATCTCTTCTGGGGTAGCCCTCAGCCAGCCTGAATACCATAGACTTAGTATTTCTGCATCAGTTACTGTCATCTGAAGACTGACATCAGGTCGTCAGTGGTATAAAGGAAGGCAGCCAACACCATTACATCAGTCTTTCTTGCCAGGGAGCCTGAAGCAGAAACAGTTCGCATGAGTGCCGCTCGGCCGCTACCTGAGTTTCATTTCCGAATTGAAGTTGAAGTCTTCAAAAGCTAAGTACCCCATTGGGGATCATTTTTTCTTACACTAACTGATGTCAGAAAAGGTTAATAACTGTCTCGCCTGTGGAAAGCAAATGCCATACCGGGACTTTGACTCCTACTGCATCACTTGTCTAGGCCCAGACCACGACGTCCCTCGTTGTCGCTTCTGTGCTTTGTTTAATGCCAGAACTATTCGTTGTTGGGCAGTTATTGTTGCCAGATATTTCCGTTTACAGTCCCCGAATTCCGATATGTCTTATGTTAGCCATCCATCAGCAGACCTTCTGAAAAAACATAAAGATAAAGACAGAGACAGACCGCACAGGACTAAACCTTCTGATGACGCTACCGCCAAGCTTGTCGTCAGTCCTCCGAAACTCAGTGAGGCACTTTCGCAGCCCCTGATGCCCGCTTCACTTAATTCGCAGGCCTCTACCGAGACCCTTTCGGTGTCTGGTATGCCGCTGAAATTTTCCTCGTCTAAGGATCCTGCGATCATCTCTACCTTGGATGGATCCAGAGCCGCTGTGCAGGCACCAGCTTCCGACGAAGTCCTTTGCAACACCTAATCCAGACATAAACCGACGCCTTCTTTCACGGCTACCGTTCTTTCTAAAACAATTTTATTTATTTATTTATTTTTATTTTACATTTGTTAACCGGGCTAGTCCAACTGGATACATGTCCATTTTCAGTGGAGGCCCGAGGAGAAAAGCTCCACTAACTAATACTTAACAAGCTAAGAATATACAAGTTATACAATAAAAGCATTTTCATAAACTTCTTACTGGCTATCTAAGTGTCTGAGTACAATGTGAGTCATTAGCAAGAGTCTATAACAGATGCTTTACTAGGTTATGAAAGTTTTACTATAGACATAAGTAACAAAATCTATAATTATACATAACTAATGAGCTATAGCCAGAAACCTTTGTTTTTTTTTTTTTTTAAGGGGAAAGTGAAGTGTGCTAGAGTAAATGGAAAAGAGGAAAGGAAGATCAGGTGAGAGGAAAGGAGGGAAAGAAAGCAAGAGAGCAAGGTTACCCAGGGTTATTGCAAGAGCAAAGCCAGTGGTTAGTTAGGAAGAGTTTTAGATTGGTTTTAAATAGTGAAATAGAGTTCCGAGCAACAACCGAGTTCCTTAGGCCCAGAGGTTGAACCAACCCCAAGAAATCCACTTGTAGCCATTCTTTGGTGCCGGCTCCTTTGCCACAGTCACAAATGCTTAAAATGGCAGAGGACCTTATCATACTGATTAGGGGAAGCCAAGCCACTCCCTCAAAAAGGAAAAGAGATCTGTCTCCAGAAGTTTTGTCTGAACAAGAATCAGATGAATCTGATGCATCTCACTATGAAGACATGCAGCCCCTCTCTACATATGAAGATTTGGATGCAGAGGAATCTATTCCTTCAGCCTCTCCCCCAGAGGATTTTTCATTTTGGGAAACCCTGCATACTTTAAAAGAGCATTTCAAATGGGAGAGTCAAGACTACCCACAGTGTAAAAAGAGACTCAGAGAGTTCCTGGACCTTCCACACCACAGGCCCTTAGCCATCCCCCCAGTCCTAGATGTGGTGGATGATGTCTTCCTTGAATCCAGCTTGACTCCAGATGCCCTCCCTCCTGCTCCCAGAAAGCCAGACAGGTACTACAGAGTCCCTGACTGTCACAAATATCTCTTTAAAAACCCAGCAGTGGACCCTGAGGTCATTACTCAAGGCCCAAAAGGGGGTAAAGCTACTTCAGCTAAGAACCCCACCCCCTCAGACAGGGATTCCAGAGCACTGGACAGATGGGGTAAAAAAAGTATACATCTCAGCTACTCATGCTGTCAGGGCACTAAGTTGTCAGTTCCATATGCTTAAATATCAGCAACATACCTTGGCACTCCTTGAACAAAAAATTTCTACCTTTTCTGCATGGGCAGAATCTAAAGATTTACATTCATTAATGCACTCTGCTGGTCAAGTAACTAAACATACTTTGCACTGCGGTTTTGACACCCTAGAAGCTTCTTGCAGGGCAGCAGTCACTGGATCTGAGATTAGTCATTAGAAGACATGCATTGCTTAAGGAATAACCCCTGCCAGACCATGTCATATCAAAATTGTTGGATGCACCCATGCGCAAAGATAACTTATTTGGTACTAAAGCAGAAAAGATGTTAAAACAGATGGAAGAAAAGGCAAAATCTATGCAGACGGTTAAAGATTTCTTACAGGTACAGCCCCCTAGGTTTAGCAAGCATTTTCCTTCCAAGCACTGGTCCTTTCCTGCGTCTAGTAAACAGGGCCAGCCTAGGCCCCGGGGAAACAGACCTCCAAGACAGCAGTCCCACGGGTTGCAGAGATCTAAGCAGTGGACTGCCTCCACTTCAAAACCAGGGAGTTCTAAGCCACCCCCTTAAGATAAAAACTCACAATGACTCACCCCCTCCCTACCCTGCCTCTGCCCACCATCACATACCCCTAGGAGGAAAACTCTCATTTCACTCAAGCACCTGGGACACCATTACCAAGGACCAATGGGTTCTGAACATTGTGTCTCAGGGGCACAAATTCTCCTTCCACATGCTTCCAACCCAAAAGGGTTCCCAGATCTGCCACGAAATCTGTGGGCAGAGGCTCAAAAGCAAATCCATACCCTGCTCTCCTTAGGAGCAGTAGAACACATTCTTGGAGAGCAGATAGGCCAAGGCTTCTATTCCAGACTTTTTCTGGTACCCAGAAAGGAAGGTACCTGGCACCCCATCCTTGATCTATCCATTCTAAACACCTTCCTGGTATCCCCAAAATTCAAAATGCTCACCGTCCAGCAGCTGCTACCCATTCTGTCTAAGGATGCTTGGCTAGTCACCCTGGACCTAAAAGAGGCCTAAGTCCACATTCCCATCAGGGAGTCCTGCAGAAAATATCTTCGCTTCAGGGCAGGCTCTAATAACTTTCAGTTCTTTGCACTTCCCTTTAACTTATCTACTGCTCCAAGAGTTTTCACAAAATCCCTGGCGTCGGCCATTGCTTTTTGCAGACAAAGAAATGTTCACATTTACCCCTACTTAGACGACTGCCTTATTCAGGCAGACAGCCAGAAAAAGCTGCTCAAAGACCTGGCTTTTGTAAAGGACCTACTAACCTTCTTGGGGTACACAATCAACAAAAAGAAATCCAAACAGGTACCCACCAAAAGGATAATCTTCCTGGGAGCAAATCTGGACACAGCATACCAGGTGGCATGCCTAACACCAGAGAAACAAAGTTTCCTATCAGCTTACTTCTCTCAACTGGCCACCAGGCCCCAGCTTTTTGCAAGGGAAATCCTGCAAGCCCTGGTGTTCATGGCATCTTGCATACTCCTTATTCCATATGCCAGACTGCATATGAGAAAACTTCAATGGTACCTAAAGAGCCTTTGTTGTCAACACTTTCAAGATCTGGAAACTCTTTTACCTATTATTCCTTGCCTGAGGGAGGAATTTCTTTGGTGGGCAACATCCTGCTTCCGCAACAAGGGACTACCCTTCTCACCACAACCCGCCACCAGACCCTCACCACAGATGTATCAGACTACGCTTGGGGTGCACACCTGGATGGCAGGTGCATACAGGGCCAATGGAAAACCCAGCAACTCCCCCTGCACATCAGTCTAAAAGAGATGATGGCTGTGCAGCAGGCCTTGATGACTTTCAAACCCCTTCTCTCTCCCGGGGTTCTCCTGATCAAAACAGACAACACCACCGTGATGTGGTACATCAACAAGCAGGGAGGGACTCACTCCTACCCATTGTGCAGGCTGGGCCTTGGCCCTTTGGTTCACAGCCTCTTCCATGGATCTACACCTGTTAGCACTATAACTGCTAGGCTCTCTCAACTCCAATTACTCAGACCAATTAAGCAGAAAACTGTTGGACCCCCAAGAGTGGCAGCTCAATAGAAACACCTTCTTACTAATAGCTCACAAATGGGAACCCCGGAAGTCGACCTGCTTGCCTCCTACACAAACCATCAGCTCAGCAAATTCTGCACCAGGGAGCAGCACTGCATGGCATGGAAATTAAATGCACTGTCCTTCCCCTGGGTAAACCTCTTGGTCTGTGCCTTTACTCCCCTACCTCCCATTCCCAA
Organism: Protopterus annectens; assembly: GCF_019279795.1. Taxonomy (NCBI): domain Eukaryota; kingdom Metazoa; phylum Chordata; order Ceratodontiformes; family Protopteridae; genus Protopterus; species Protopterus annectens. The sequence goes on from NC_056746.1 coordinate 341,908,906, forward strand.
GGTACTGATCAAATTAAGGGAGCAAAAAACAAAGACCATTCTCATAGCTCAGCCTGTCCCCACTGCCCCCATGGAATCTTCCTCAGATTCCCAACCTCCTAACCCAGAGGGAAGAGGAATTCATACACCCCCAATTGCAGACACTCAGTTTGGCATCTTGGCTTATAAACTGACCCCTGACCAATCTGCCGTCCTCAGCTAACAGGTTCTGGATGTTATTCGAGAGGCCAGACGCCCTAGCACCAGAAAGTTTTATGCAGATACATGGAAAAGGTTCTGCACCTGGATCACAGCTCTCCATCCCTCTCATCCTGGATTACTTAGCTGACCTACTACACAGTGGTCTTTGTTTCTCTTCTATAAAAATTCATGCCTCTGCTATTTCCGCTCATTTCCCATTGAGCAGCCTCTTTTTTCACACCCTCTGATCAAGCAGTTCCTCAGAGGGGCTAACAACCTGAGGCCCCCCAGAAGGGCACCAACACCGGCTTCAGACCTTAACTTTGTCTTGGAAAAGCTCACCCTGCCTCCATTTGAACCAGCTTCTTCTGCAAAGCTAGAATTTCTCTCCTGGAAGACGGCCTTCCTCCTGGCCATCACTTCAGCCAGAAGAGTCTCTGAGCTGCAAGCACTTCATGGCAGTGGAACCCTTCATCATCTTCCATGCAGACAGGGTATCCCTCAGAACTAATCCATCCTTCATGCCTAGGGTGGTGTCCAGTGTGGCTCTCAACCTAGCCATCCATTTGCCCACTTCTTTCCTAATCCTTAAAACAAGAGGAAACGGATTTTGCACTCTCTAGATGTGCATAGACAGCTCAGATACTACCTGGACAGGACTAAACCCTTCAGACAATCTGATCTACTGCTGGTTAACTTCGCTTCAGGGGCAAAGGGCAAAGCCATCTCCAAAAAAACATTTCCAAATGGATAGCGCACTGTGTCCATTTCTGCTGCAAACAGTATGGCAAGCCTCCCCCCAAGGGGGTCAGGACCCACTCCACCAGAGCAGCCTCCACCTCTGCAGCATTCCTCAGAGGAGTCCCCACCAGGGACATCCTGGAGGCTGCCACCTGGGCATCTGTTCACACCTTTACCAAATATTACCACCTGCCTTTCTTTTCTAAATCCAGGGCAGGTTATACTTCTGCAGTCTTGCAGGGCATGCTAGCCAGCCCCTAGCTTCCTTGACTGCTTCCACCCATTTCCTTAGCTTTGGGAATCTACCCAAGTGTGATGATTGCAACAGTGAAACACGAAGAACATAGTACAGTTGTGTACACTTACCATAAATGTAGATGTTCGAGTATCTTCACTGTTGCAGCCCTGGTTTCCCTCCCTCCTTCCCGCTTTTTTTCTTTTTGTTACCTTTCTTCCTTGTTGTTCTCTTTTCCTTAGAAGGGACATATTGGTATTTTCTTTTCCACTGGTGGGGTCCTTCCACCAGAGCCTGGCCTCCTACTTTGGGGGCTCCTGACCAGTTATGGCAGAAAAACTGAGGTAATGGCGTCGGCTGCCTTCCTTTATATCACTGATGACCTGACGTCAGTCTTCAGGCGACAGCAACCAATGCAGAAATACTAAGTCTATGGTATTCAGGCCGGACGAGGGCTACCCCAGCAGGGTAACCCTAATGTGATGATTGCAACAGTGAAGACACTCGAACATCTACATTTATGGTAAGTGTACACAGCTGTACTTTTCCTTGACTTGTTTACTTTTTCTAGAAATCTTAAATTATGCTAATGATTTTCTATATAAAAATGCAGCTTTGATTAATGAAACATGCCCAGTGCATTAATGGAAGAAGTAGTTAAAGCACAGCAACAGTTTGTTAAAATTAAGTTCCCATGAGATTCCAGACGCCTTGTTTGAAGTAATGGAGGTAACTGTTGATAATGGGTCCAGTGAGTGGTCTGTCAAGCATGCCTGTGTTTTGCTTAATGATAATGTAGTATAATTTTTATTACCTCAGTTTAAAATAAGAGGTCAGTTTATTCCAAGATAGCATAATGAAGCAATAAGTGTATTTGAAAGTGTATGTAAGAAACAGATTAGGAAACAGTTCAGCTCTTTGAAAATACCCAAGAAAAGTAATTTAATAAATGCATAGTATTTATCCTTGCGGTAGTGGTGCTGAACAAGAATCAGATGAATCTGATGCATCTCACAGTAAGACGCTGTCTGGTTCGATTCTCAGCTAGAGCGTCTTCTGCATGGAGACGTGCGTGAATGGGCGTACCTTCATTGAAGGTTGTGCGTCAGGGCTGGTAACTCGGCACATAAAAATCAACTACCAATCATTAGCGGACTGGAGTTCTGCTGTGGTGACTCCTAAACGGGAAAAGCCGAAAGACACAAAACAAATTTATCCTTGCAGACATTGAGAATGATGCCATATTGTTTGTAAGTCAGAGAAGAGTATAAACGTAGTATTAAATAGACTGCAATTATTAATTTATTTATTTATAGCTTTTGCTTACTGGGAAGGTCCGTCTGGGCACGAGTCCCATTTTCAGTGGAGGCCCAGGTAAATATTGTCTATTCTACAGAATGAGTAGAAGACAGATATACAAGATTTACATAATAAATATACATACAAACATGGACTAGAATGATATCATAGTTAATCAAAAATAATAAATGTACATACATAGAATTATAATGATATGACAGTTAAATGAAAACTATAGTAAAATATTAGCTACTATCAAGCTTATAAGATTCTATTTACTTTCAAATGGAATCACCTGAAAATAGATATTGATTAAGAGACGGTGAAGTAATTGTAGGATGAAATCGGTTATATATTTTGAAGTAGTATTGAGGAGTAGTTTGCATTATAAAAACATGTGCAATGTTATCTTAAGCATTACCATTGAATAATAGTAAATAAGAACACATAATAAGCACTCTTGGGTTTGCTGCTCAGGTGTGCTGAGTTAGGATTTTGTAAATGGGAGAAAGTTAACATGTAATATGTAACCTTACACCCTTGATTATATTTTTATGCTGTTCTAAAAATGCATAAAACATACCTCTACAGGATCTCTGTTTATTGTTGGTATAGGCTTCCTAAGTTTGGCAAAAAGCTTTTCCACTTACTGTTACCTAAGTTGTTGTGCAAAAAGTTTTTGTTCTCTGGCATTATTATCAAAAAGTTGCTTAACAGCAGTTTTTCTACACTCTTGTATATTATCCAAATACTCTCTTATTTTCTCTTTAGCACTCTGCAATTGCACCTCTTCTTGTTCTGTGAGATTCTCCTTATGTTGTAATATATTACCCTTCGTCTGGTCCTCTGAATAACTCCTGTTGTTTCTAAACCATATCTCTTTTCTTTCTACACTGTTCTTAAACTCCTCTTTCATATTAGCTGTAACTTCTGAAGAAATGTATATATTCCCTTGTAACTCTCAAATCATTTCCACTACCCATTCCTTAAATTCCTCTTTTTTTAACAGGTAGGTAGGTAGGGAAATGCCAGTGTTTAATTTTTACTTCATTACCCTGCATTTTTATCGTAGATTTTATTGGCACATGATGTGAAATAGTTATTGGGTGTATGTCAAAGCTTTCAATTAAATGCACATATTGCTGTGAAATGTAATTTCTCTCTAGGCTCAGTACCTTGGGGAATAATATATAAATTCTGTCTGAGTTCTTACTACTGAATTCATATCTTCCATTCCAAGTATTTTCATAAATTTCTTCAAAAATCTACCCCCTTTTGTTATGTGTTCCCTACTAGGTCCCCAGATACATCCTCACTGTTTCAAATCAAATACTAGTCCCTACCTATAAGTAATATTCCCTACTGAAAGCTGATTATTTCTCCCAAATTTTTCTTAAGCTCTGTAGTTGCAGTTTTAGATGAAATATAAATACATGCCGCCATAATCCTCCTCCCATAGTAGAAGCCCTTTACTACTACAAATCTACCATTATTTTTTCCCTCTTCTGTCACTAATCAAGCTTCTCTGGCAATTAGTGGAAGTACTCCCCTTTTCAATATTCTTTCTTTTTTGTGTATACTTGTGAGACCATGTTCCTTCCAAAATAATATGTTTAGTGTAGCCATTATGATAAAAAGTTATTATTCCCACATACTGTATATGACAGCTTTTTTAAATGTCTGTTTCCGTCCTTTGTGTTGTGTGCACCCACTAATGTTTGACAGGTTGATCTTTTATGCAATTGTTTCTTGTCATCTCCATTTGAACCTATGTCACGTTTTACAAGATTTTTGTGTTAATGAAAACCCTCAAAAACATACACCACCAGAGCCTATTAACTTAAAACAAGTGGACAAAACTATGTACATCTTCAAATAATGAAGTTTACCCCTTCTGATAGGAACAGTTGTCCCACATTGACAGCTGCACACACAGGCATAACCTAACTTATAATTAAAGTTATCCATGCTAAGATGCATGATACAGCATATGCTCATACATGCAGTGATTGCTGTCTATTCTTGTCTTATCTTTATTTTCTGCTCAGATGTGAAATACAGGTTGTATGTTTTCAGAAAACATTGACCTTTAGCCTTAAAATACCTTTTGATTTTATTGCATACCAGTCAGCTTGTTTCCATGGAAACCTAAGAATAAAATGTACATCTGCCCTGAGATACAGACTTCTCAAACTGTGCATTTATTTGCTGAGGGAAATATTTGCATTACATTCAATATTCTCTTATTTACCTGCTTATGTAAAAAAAATATTAGATTAAGCTTAGGGCCTTAATCGAGGCAGTCACATATGCAAAATTAAGAGAAAACATATCATTTCTACATATATTATAATATGTTCACATTTACACAATATCCCCAACTTCAACAACCCAGGATCAGAGCATATTAACTTAAGCATGCTTTTGTTTACCCTTTCTTCACTTTTAACATTGTCATGCCTACATTTCTTAAACTAAAAACAGAAAAAAGCACTTGCTTACTTTAGTATCTTTATCACACACAACAGTAACTGAAATGCTTTGCTATATATAACATGCAATTTATGTCATGAACTATTTTATACAAGTACTGTTAAGAACAAAAATTGTTTTACTTAGTTACTTTTTTTCCTCGTTTCCATTCAGCGTTCTTCCAAACATTAATAACATGAAGTTGGGTGTATGCTTTTCAGTCTTCTACAAGTATAGCAAATTCAACAAAAGTCAAATCTTTCCACTTGTTCTTGCAAAGCCATATTTTACAATTGTGATTGATGCTTTACAGTCTCAAATTTGTTCACTAATTTCAACATTTCTGGTCTTCCTTTTCATCTCCATTTGCCAACCTCATACTCTGGTTCAAGTCCAAGAAACTCTTGATTCTTCCAGTCAACTTTTATGCTTTTTTTTCTGTCTCTCAAGCATTTGTTTTTGGAACACTGGAAAATGTTTCACTGGCAAAGGCTGTCTATGAGCTTTATTATTAGAAGGATGAGAAACAGAGTTCCTTTCTGTTTGTTTACTCACTTTTTCTTGGACAGACTTTTGTGTTTCCTCCTTAGCTTGTTCTGCATCAAAAATGACTTTGATCCTCTAGGAAGAAAATGTTCTGAAGATAGCTGGATACAACATCTTGAATCACACACCTGCCTCTCAACATTCCTTGATTGTTGGCATGAATTTGCTTCTCTTCCACACTCTACTATCTCCACTTGTTAGTACTTTGCCATTCTGCCAGAGTGCTGTCAAGATCAACTCTTTCTGCTGGTAAGACCACATTTTTACTAATACAGGTCTTAGCTTCTTTCTCATAGGCTGGTTTGGAGCATACACATGATGTGCCCTTTGAATTACAAATTATGTTGTGGAGTACCAGTCCAGTTGCTTAGTTTTGCTTTCATAAAATTAATACAGTCTGTTCCTTTCAGTTTCTCTGGTACAGTAGAAAATCTCAGTTTTTCCCTGTGTGCTCTGTCCTCTAAGTCTACCATTTTATGAAACATCTGTTCTTGAGCACTCACATATTCAGACAGCCTTTTCTTCATTTCAGCCTGTGATTTTTGCAGTTTTATCATTTCATCTGAAAAGCTATTTAAAGCTTCTTCCATTTTCTAGCCTTTTTTTTTTTATTTGAGTGGTTATACTCCTTAATTTTTTTGTTTATTTTAATCAGCTCTGATCACATTTGATTATTTCATCTAGATTACTGGAAGCCATGCCTTGTACCAAAGCTGGAGCTTAAACTGCTTTTTGCTGAACAGCTACAGGATTCTTCCCAGTCAATGTTTTTTCTTCACCTTTTCTAGTTGATTTTCTTTCAGGATCTTCAAGTTTCTTAGTTTCTTTTTTGCTGGCATCCAGGCAGTGTACTTACTAGCTAGTAACTGAATTTACTAAATCTGTCAGGGCTGCTTGCCCCTATCTCTCACTTTCTTTTTTCATACTGGGAGAGCTGAAATTAATTTGTTCATCATTATGCTTCCATCTGGGAAGAAGTCCTGCATTGCATTCTTTGATGAAAGTTTTGCTTACTGTTATGTAGGGTTTGAATGGGAAGCGGGGGTAAATTATAGGAAACTGACTCTAGAAACTTTGCTTCAACATGCAAATAGTGTTAAACTCTGAGTTATTAGAGGCTGTGTCTAATGGAAAATTAAGAACGAGCAGAAACACTGCTTTTGATGAGGAATATTATAAAGTTTGGGAAGCAATGATTGAGAGGTTATTAGACAGAGTCTATAAAAATTCTGTTGATTTATTTATTTATTTACTTACTTACATTTGTTGACCGGGAAAATCCGACTGGACACAGGTCCTTTTTCAGCAGAGGCCCGGAGAGAAAAGCTCCACAATAAAGAGCAGTTAATTACAATATTATAAGAAGTATAGGTAGGCTGTTTAACAATAACAGTCATACAGACATAGTTCAAGATGCATAACATATTTTGGTGAAGGACAATTGAGTATAAGCTATACACTTATAACATCTGTGCCATTTAAGATGGTGAGTCTCCTAATAGTTAAGCTGGCAGATATTACACATGAATAACAGTACCCAAGATTACAGCTGAGATATATTATTAGGTTTACAAGCATCAGAGATGGCTGTAACCAAAGACAGCTAGTAGAGTGGAAGATAGATTTAGGGTGGTTGGAGCAGAAATATTAGGGAGGGTTGTTACATGGGCATGCCCAGTGCTCTTTTAGATGACAATTTAGTGCAGGTTTGAAGTGAGTACATAATGATACAGAGGTTATAGTGTGAGGGAGAGTATTCCATAATTTTGCTATTGAGCAGGAGAAGAGTGCTTCTCCAGCAGAGTTCTTGGCTCTAGTTACCTGCAATTGATTTGTGTTGCTAGAGCATAGTGGTCTGGTGGTGTAATATGGCTGGAGTAGATTTTGGAGGGATGGAACTTTTAGAGGATGGTTTACTAGCTTGTGGGTGAGTGAAAGTTCGTACCATTGAAGGAGGTGAGGGAGTTCTAGCCAGCTAAGTTCAGTAAGTAAGGTGCAGTGGTGATATCTAAAGCTTTCAGGAAAGTTGAGAAAATTAGATTTGGACTAGAACAAAAATTAGATGTTATTCCTAGTCTGTTTAGTAGAGGGGAGCAGATGAAACATCTTATGTGTATTTTGCATCTACAGGGATGACAAGATAAGGAATTAATTCAACAATAGACACATATTATAAGCTGACAAGTCTCTTAAGATTTTACCCAGCAGACCTTTTTTCATATTGAAAATCACAGAATTTGGGTGAAATCCAATCTTTTAAATTATGTCTCTAGAAACCAGTATTATAACATAGGAGTCAGTTCCATGAGCTTAGTGAATTATTTGTGAATAAGGAGGCCAGCTGAATGTTGACCGAAGACATTATGAGGTCAAGCAGCATTTTCTTGTAACAGTCCATGTCATTCAATTCAAATGCTGCAATATTTATAACATGAGGGAGTCCGCCACCGCTGACTTGTACATCCGGCCTGTATGCAAAAGTATAATGCTACTGTAGGGTACGTGCGACACTGCACATAGATCTGGTCCTACATCGGTCATAAAATGATGTTGGGTATAAAAGGGACGTTGGCACATACCAAACATCAGAGGTTTTCTACCCCATTCAGATTGTCTTCTCTGGACGTTGCTCGTCTGAGAACTTGCAGATCCCGATCAGATAAGTGCCCCATTGTTTTTTTTTTCTTACTGCTTTTCTTGCTACTGTGTTTTTTTGGAGTTACATGTCATCTAGGAAGGGCAAGTGTCAGTGTGGAAGGTAAATTCCACAAAAGGACTCTCACGACCTTTGTCTGTTTTGCCTAAGTCCTGACCACGTCCATACTTGTTGCTCTATTTGTAAGGCCTTTGTCCCCAAGACCGTGCATAGCCGGTTAGCTTCTTTTAATTTGTACCTTAAAAACCAGCAACTTAAACGTCTCACTCACGATATGGAAGGTATATTGGGGCCCTTCAAGTGAGCTTTTAGCTAAGAAGGCCAAGAAATCTAGGCCTGACTTACCCACTGCTTCTCCAATTCTGGACATCTCTTCCAAGGCCAATGTTGGCCCGGAGACCATTTCAGAGTTGATAGGCGCTCCTTCCACGGGTACCGGTGTGGAGGCCGTGAAGGATCATACCAGTATGGCCTTGGGGGATACACAGGCGTCTGTTACATATGTAGGGGGTGGACCCCGGCTCATTGTAACTGAAGGCCTGCATGGCATTCCACAGATCATTGTCCTAGAAGATGTTTATTCTAACGTTCTTGAGTGTAGGCCGACATCGGGCCCATCGTCCTTCTACCGCATGGATGTCTCCCAAAAGAAAAAATTGAAAACTAAGCATGCTTCCCCTGTCCCCCAAGAACAGCCGGCAGATTGGCAAGCTTTTTCCCAAGGCCTGATCAATGCATTTATGGCCCTCAGACAGTCATTAGGTATTTTCCTCGTTTCTCCCTACCTTCCTCCCTCTACTACACAAAAGAGGATTTTTGAAGAGCTTTCTTCAGATGAAGATGATTCTTGTGCAGAGGAATCTTTGGCTTATTCGGCCCAAATTTCATCTCCTTTGGGATATGCTTCCCCAGAAGAAGAATCAAATGGGACAGATTCCCCTGCAGAGGATATTTCTTTTGGGGAAACCATTGTTAAAATGAGGGAGTTCTTCAAATGAGATTGTTCTCAGGTATCAGACATCTAAAAAGATATTATGACCTCCTGCAGATGGACTCCCCTTCCCCATCTGCCATGCCCTCTGTTCTGCCTTCCTGAATGCATTCTCTGCAACCTCTAAGTGTCCTGACTCTCAACCTCCTGCCCCTAAAAGCCCAGACAGGTTCTATAAGGTGCCAGAGGATTCCACATGTTTGTTTAAATGTCCCATTGCAGACCCTGCAACAATTTCATTGTCTGTTGACAAGACTTCCAAGATGCTACCCTCCACTTCCCTGCTCCCTTCAGACAAAGAGAGTAAAGTTATTGAGTGACTGGGAAAGAAAGTTTATATATCAGCAATTCTGGCATTCAGGGTCATTAATTACCAAACCCATATGGTTAAATACTCTTTGGCCCTTCTCTCGGACGCTGGTAAGCTACTTTCAGAGCTCCCAGACTCTCCTACTAAGACTAAGTTATACGCCATTCTTAACTCCTCTGCTCAAGTTACGCATCATTCTGTAAAGTGTTGCTTTGGAGGCATCAGCCAGACCGGCTGCATCAGCGTCAGTTCTCTGAAGTTACTTCTGGCTCAGGCTTCAACGTTTGCCTGATGCATTAAGGCAAAAATCATGGATGCCCCACTTGACAACAAGGCATTATTTGGTACCTCTGCTGCAAAACTCTTTAAGTCATTACAGGAAAAGAGCAAAGAGCTGCAAGACCTTAAGCACATTTTTGTGTCCCCTGTCCCAAGATTTCAGAGGAACTACCTTACTAAGACCCCGTTTTTAACAAAGTCTTCCAGACCCCAGTCTTCAAAGAGTAAAAGAGATGCTAGGAAGCACTTTTCCTCCAAATCTTCCACAACAACTCCTGCTACTCAGAAGTAGCCCTTTCAGGCGAAGCCAGGTGGTCTGTGACTACCTACCCCCTTGCAGCCTAACTCCTCTTTCCCTTTGCCTTTCCCTCTCTGCTTGGAAACAGATCACCCAGGACTGTTGGGTTCTCTCCATTATCCTTTGAGAATACTTTATTGTGTGGAAAACACCTCCTTCCTTTGGGGTATTCCCTAACCTTCAAGGAAACAACTGGAACTCTTTCTCCAGGTCATTTCCAGTCTTCTCTCTCAGGGTACCATTCAGGAGGTGCCATCCTCCCAAATAGGAAGAGAGTTCTACTTCAGGATGTTTTTGGTCCCCAGGAAGGATGGTCCCTGAAGGTTCCCATTTTTCGCATGTTAACCCTGTCCACTCTTCTTCCCCTCATTCTTTCTCAGGCCTTTATGGTATCCCTAGACATCAAATATGCTTACCTTCATATTCTCATCCATCCTTGGTTCAGGAAATATCTTTGCTTTGCTATTGCTTCCTCACATTTTCAATTTGCTGCCTTGCCTTTTGGATTGTCTGCGGCCCCAAGGATCTACACAAAATGCTTAGTTCTTGTCATAGGCTTTTGCATGTTACAAGGAATATAAATTTTCCCATACCTGGACGATGATCTTCTCCAGGCTCAGACACCAGACACCCTTCAGGAGAATCTTCTCTTCATGGTGTCACTGCTGGAGGGTCTAGGATTCACTATCAACTACCAAAAATATACCCTGGTTCCTTCTCAAGACCACATTTTTCCTAGGATGCAAGTTCCAGACAGACAGGATGTTGGCTTCATTACAAACAGAAATGGTGCTGTGCCTCACATCCTACTTCCAGGCCATCTTCTCCCTTCAATCCCTGACTGCCAGGGAGTTTTGTATGACTCTTGGGGTTCATGGCATCCACTATTCCCATGCTAATTCTAGCCAGGTTACACATGAGGAAACCCAGTCGTTCCTGAGAACAGTTTGGGTACAACACTCCCATCCACTGGAGTGTGTAATATCCTTCTACCCAGCCTGAAAAAGGAATTAAACTGGTGGATTCAGCAGGTTACAAGGAATCCAGGTGTACCCTTGCAGCCACCTCCTCCCACTCAGGAGATGTACATGGAGGCTTCAGGCATTGAATGGGGAACAGCCCTTGACTCATGGAGGGTCAGAGATGTGTGGTCCCCTCTCAGAAGAGGGAGCACATCAACATAAAGGAGATGAGAGCACTGATGTTTGCTGTACAACTCTTCAAACCCTTTCTTCTCCCAGGTGCCCTGAACTGGTTTACAGATAATACCACAGTCCTCTGGTATGTTAACAAGCAGGGAAGGACTAAATCTTACTTCATGTGCAGACTGCCTCTCCAAGCCTGGGAGTTAGCCTTCCAGAGTCAGCTCTCCCTCCAGGCAGTTTACATTCCTTTGGCTCAAAATGTTATGGCAGACACTTTCAGCAGGTCCATGACTCAGTCCCACGAGTAGATGTTATAGAGGAATGTGTTTCTGGACATGGTCCATCAGTAGGAAACACCTCAGGTAGATCTGTTTGCCTCCTCCATGAACAGACAGCTTCCAAAGTTTTGTGACAGAGTCCCAGGTCCTTTGGCATGGAAGGTAGATGCCCTGTCCTTCTCCTGGAAGGGGATGTTTCTATATGCATCCCCCCCCCCATTCCCACTTTTCCAAAAGGTCCTGTTGAAGATCCAATAGGAGCATCCAGAAATCTTGCTGGTGACTCCCTTTTGGCAGTGACAACACTGGTTACCCCTGTCACGAAAAGAGTTAATACCAGCCCAGCTATCTGGAATTTTGTAAATAATTATATGTTATTTGTGAATATTAACATGATTTATATAGAAGTGTAACAAAAGGAGATTCTGCCAGCACAGCAGTCTGGAATTTTGTAAATGGTTATGTATCATTTATGAATCTCAACATGCTTCATGTAAGATGCTTGTGTTACAAATGTATTCTAACTGTATGTTATGTGGGTATCAAACTGCTGGTACAGAAGTGTGTGTTGAAAAGGGTTTGCAAAGTACTGAGCTTAAAAATGTAGTAACAGTGTACCCTACTGGATTAGAACAGAAGTGTATCTGCACTATTTTAACTGTTTAGATGTATATATTTTAGCAATGGAAACTGGAACACAGGAGGTTGATTTCAGAAAAATTGTTGAAATTAAATGACTTTAATGCGTAAATGGGAGTACCTTCATTGAAGGTTAGCCGTCGAGCTGGCACCTCGGCGTTTGTGAAAATCTACTGCCAGTCATTAGCAGACCGGAGTTCCACTGTGGCGACGCCTAACCGGGAAAAGCCGAAAGACAAACAAGTTGAAATTAAATTACTTTATGACAACAAGAGACAGGATGTATATACTAGGGATCTCTCTGTGTTGTCTTGAAAGAGGAATAATTACTAGGCTTGAGATGTGGAAGTGTTTTATTGATTTATGACTTCCAGGATCTGTCTTAGATCTAAGAAAATCCATCTCTATGTATTTTGACAGGTAGATGCTAAATGCTACCAGCTGCATCAATGAGGGGTTTACCTGTGATAGAGTCAGATGACAAGAAATTATGTCATTCTGTAAGCTATCTCAGCAATAATATTTGAGATATTAATTTAAGAACTCTCTGGGAGAGACGGACTATTCTGTATTTTGCCTTTGACCTGACAACATCAAGATCCACTAACCACATCTGTCTTGCTTGCTCTGAAGTAAGTTATTAGGGTACAGTAATTCTCTTAAATACAGTCAGGAATATAGCAAAGCTTAGCTTAGCTGTTTTTCTTTATTTATTTGAGACTGTCCTGCAATGTTGTTTTAAATATATCATGTGATTTTGAACTCTGATGTAACTGTAAGTATATACTGAGTATTTTCTTGTTCTTTTATTATTTATTATATTTTCTTGTTCTTTTATTACTTATTATTAAATGTATTTAAAACTTTCATTGTGGCTGATCTGTGTAGACACATATTTATGTTCTGACAGTACTTGCATATTTATTTCGTGACACTGTGTGGGCCACTCCTATTAGTCTTGCTCTTGGTCAAGCTACCATTTGTATTTATAGTAACATTACACAGTAAGATTGGACACCCTTTGTTAAGGGCCTTAAAGTAGCTGATAAAGAGTTGGCTGGTGGCAGTGATAGCTATCTTATAGTCTGGGCAGAAGGGCGCATGGCTAGTAAACCTGTGCCAGCCTTTCCCAGTTTTGTGTGTGTGTGTGTGTGTGTGTGTGTGTGTGTGTGTGTGTGTGTGTGTGCGCGCAAAACAAGTCTCCAAGAATGTGTGTGTCAGCTACTTGGGCAGAGACACACGGCACTGGTTGGACAGAGAGGGTGCTGGAGGTCTTGGCTTAGCCACTCAGCTGAGATCTCAACTCTATAGCTGTGCCAGTGGGAGTCTTATTGGGGATCTGGAGAAAGAGGGAGAAACCAGCCCCAGACTGACTGTGGTCTCTGTGTGCTCTTAAAGGAAATTGACTGTGTGTATTTGTCTTCCTCCCACTGTACATCCCCCACTGGTGCTAGTGGTGACGATTGGGGCTCCTTGATTACTGGTCCAGTGGTGAGGCATCATATTTTATTGTTTGGCAGTGGTGGGATATATTGATTTCTTGTAGCCTGTAAACAGTGGCCACTAAAGAAGATGCTTGTACTCTCGATCAGCCACACAGTGAACATTCAGAGTTTCATATCGCAATAGTTTTATTTTTTTTGTTAGCTTAGTTAGACAGGGAGAGCAGGCAAGGATGTCAGTAGAGAAGTATGGCAAGTTGATAAGGAGCCAGTTGGTTGATTTGTGCCAAGCCAAATGACTGGTGCACACCAACCTGACTAAAGCAGAAATAATTGCAGCCTTGGTCACAGTTGCATCACAGACCAGCAACCAAGAGGACCATCAGACTGGGCTTGGGAATGTACAACTCTCAGAGAATGGGCAGTTCAGCCTTTCCACATAGGAATTGAAAATTCGTCTGGAGTTAAACAGACTTGAACTGGAGGCCAAACGTCTGGAAATAGAATCAGCAGAGCAACTGAGACTTCTGGAACCTGAGCAGAATGAGAGGCAGAGGCAACACAAAAAGGAGATGCTGACTCTTCGCCAGGGTCATGGAGGTAAATGAGAAGGGAGTAACTGAACCCCAGAAGCAACAAAGGTCACTAAGTTTCTTCCAGAATTTCCAGAGGGTGGTAATTTTGATAGTTTTATTCATATGTTTGAAAGGGTATGTAAGCAGTGTAATGTTGAGCAAAGGGTCTGGGTACGGTTTCTGACCCCCTTACTTCATGGTAAAGCTGTAACTGCTATCTCAAAATTGTATGATACTGATTGCTTAAATAATAATACTGTTAAAAATTGCTGTTAGAGTGTTTTAAGTTAACACCTGAAGCTTATAGAAAAAAGTTTCATGAACATAGAAGCAAGGCAGATGAAAGCATATGTGAATATATTGCTGAGTTAAGCACTTATTTTCTTAGATGGGTGAGTGGGTGTCAGGTCACCACTTTTGAAGGGCTGGTAGACTTTTTGGTGAGGGAACAAGCTCTTAACACTTTGCCTGAGGACATTAAAATCTGGTTAGCGGATAGAGAATGTAACACAGCAGATGAGTTAGGGAAAAAGAGAGACCTGTAACTAGCAAGCAGGGCATCACTGCACAGGAAAAGGATAGCCAGTGGTGCTATTGGGTGTAAGGGAACCCATGGTGGGCAGCCTAAACTGCCCCAACAGAGTCCGCCTGTAGCAGGGGAAGACACTAGTCCAGGGTACGCATCCAGGACCAAGGGTTAAATGTTTTAAATGCAACCAGTGGGGCTGTGTAGCATATAGATGCCCACAAAGGAAAGGTGGGGAAACAGAAGGTGGGAGAAACAGTAAATGGGAATGACAGAATGCCAGTAGGAAGTTGTTTGTAGACAACAAGGGTACCAAACTACCACAAGTGGTTATATCCTGTCTTAGTAGATGGGAAACAGATCACTGCTAAGAGAGAGACAGCCTCTGACCTAACCATTGTGAAGCCTGCAGTGGGTAAAGCGGAGCACTACTTGCTTGGACAGTCTACTCCAGTCAGAGATATAGGAGGGACTCCATTCCATATACCTTTGGCTAGGTTTCACCTTGACTGGGAGGGTGGAAAAGGAAGCAGACAAGTAAGTGTGTTTGAGAATATCCCTGCAGATGTCCTGATAAGGAATGATTTTTGATAATGCAGTACCTTGTGTGCATGCAGTTACACTCAGTCAGGCTTGGAGACAAGCATGTGAGTCTGGTAGACGGGGGTGGGGGGATCCAGACAGACCGCAGACTTGAAACCAGGACTGGTGTGATGGCTACTTCAGAGAGGGAGCTACCCTGTAACAGTGAGACTGAAGGTGATGTTAACTACATGGTAGAACTGCTAGGCAGGAGGCAGGGGCATAAATTGTACCATGTTAACATGATGAAACCTTACCATGATAGGGAGGCCCTTATGCTAAGTATTTGCAGTAAGATGCAGGAGGAGTCTGAGGGGGATCTATAGCTACAGGGAGCCAGCCAGCCAAATCCCAAATTACTATAGTAGAGTCTAGCATTGCAGGCATATGATAGGACAGTGCAGCACTGTACTGGGGTCAGCAATGCCAAAGCAGCTGGAATCTCAAGACAGGGAATGGGGTCAGGTATTCCCAGATAGGCTCAACCCTCTCAAGCAAAGTTTATCAAGGGTCACTTAAGAAACTAGCTTGAGTCTCCGAGGGAGGGGGGGGTGTCACGAAAGGAGATACTGGCAGCCAGGTTATCTGGAATTTTGTAAATAATTATATGTCTTTTGTGAATATTAACATAATTTATATATAAGTGTAACAAAAGGAGATGCTGCCAACACAGCTGTCTGGAATTTTGTAAATGGTTATATGTCATTTGTGAATGTCAACATGCTTCATGTAAGATGTTTGTGTTACAAATGTGTTAGAACTGTATATTATGTGGATATCAAGCTGCTGGTACAGAAGTGTGTATTGAAAAGGGTTTGGAAAGTACTCAGCTTAAAAATGTAACCATAGTGTACCCTACTGGATTAGAACAGAAATGTACCTGCACTATTGTAACTGTTTAGATGTGTGTGTGTATATATATATATATATATATATATATATATATATATATATATATATATATATATATTAACAATGGAAGCTGGAACATAAGAGGTTAATTTCAGAAAAATAGCTGAAATTAAATTAGTTTATGACAGTAAGAGACAGGATGTCTGTACTATGGAGCTCTCTGTGTTGTCCTGAAAGACAGATAATTACTAGGCTTGAGATGTAGACGTGTTTTATTGTTTTAAGACTTCCAGGATCTGCCTTATATCTAAGAAAACCCCAGTCTATGTATTTTCACAGGTAGATGCTAAATGCTACCAGCAGTATCAATGGGGGGTTTACTTGGGATAGAGTCAGATAACAAGAAATGTCATTCTGCAAGCTATCCCAGCAGTAATATTTGACATATTAATTTAAGAACTCACTGAGAGAGACTGAGTATTCTGTATTTTGCCTTTGACCTGACAGCATCAATATCCACTCACCACATCTGTCTTGCATGCTCTTGAAGTAAGTTATTAGGGTATAGTAATTCTCTTAAATACAGTCAGGAGTATAGCAAAGCTTAGCTTAGATGTTTTTTGTTTATTTGAGACTGTCCTGCAATGTTGTTGTAAATATTTCTCGTGGTTTTGAACTCTGATGTAATTGTAAGTATATACTGAGTATTTTCTTGCTATTTTATTATTTGTTATTAAATATATTTAAACCTTTCATTGTGACTGATCTGTGTAGAGACATATTTATGCTCTGAGAATACTTGCAAATTTATTTTGTGACACTGTGTAGGCCACTCCTAATAGCCTTGCTATTGGGCAAACTATCATTAGTATTGATAGTAACATTACACAGTAAGATTGGGCAGCCTTGAAGGACCTTATAGTAGCTGAGAAAGAGTTGGCTGGTGGCAGTGATAGCTACCTTATAGTCTGAGCAGAAGGGTGCATAGCTAGTAAACATGGCCCATCCTTTCCCAGTGAGGGTGTGTGTGTGTGTGTGTGTGTGTGTGTGTGTGTGTGTGTGTGTGTGTGTGTGTGTGTGTGTGTGTGTGTGTAAAACAAATCTCCAAGAATGTGTGTGTCAGATACTTGGACAGGGACATGAAGCACTGGTTGGACAAAGAGGGTGCTGGAGTTCTTGGCTTGGCCACTCACCTGAGATCTCAACTCTATAGCTGTACCAGTGGGGAGTCTTATTGGGGATCTGGAGAAAGAGGGAGAAACCAGCCACAGACTGACTGTGGTATCTGTGTGCTCTTAAGGGAAATTGCACTTGATGCAGAGAGCTGCATCTGGAAATACTGTGTGTGTACCTGTCATCCTCCCAGTGTACGTCCCCTGCTGATGCTAATGGTGAGGATTGATGCTCCTTGATTACTGGGCCAAAGAAGGGGTGTCATACCCCCTTCTTCTGCATTTAGTCAAGGGCATCACAAGTTACCCCACAGAATGGACCTACTCACACAGGACAAAGGATCTCTAATACACCCACAGATGTCAACTCTACAACTGACCCCGTGGGTGAAAGGGTGTTGATTCCTTTCAGACATCTTTCGTCTGAGGGCGTGCTGCAAGTTCTGCAGGAGACTAGAAATTCCAATACTAGGAAATCCTATTTCCAAATGGAAAAGGTTTTCTATCTGGTGTTTCTCAAAGGATTTGCAACCACTACTGGTGAATGTTCCAGTGGATCTGTCCTATCTGTGTGAATTATTGAAGAGAGGACTGTCCTACTGTTCAGTAAAAGCTCATATTTCTGCTTTCTCAGCATGTCTGTGTATGTCTCCCACATTTGCTTCCAGGCTTGAAGTCAAACTTTTCCTGAAAGGCGTCATTCACATTAGACCACCAAGGAAATCAATTCCTCCTCCTTCTTGGGATCTTAATTTTGTCCTAGAGAAATTTACCCTGGCCCCTTTTGAGCCAGCAGGTTCCTCTTCTCTGCAGCACTGCACCTGGAAAACAGTTCTTCTTGTGGCCATTACTTCTGCTAGAATGGTCCCTGAACTTCAGGCACTAATGTCTTCTTCCCCTTCACTGTTTTCCACAAAGATAGGGTCTCTTTATGCACTAGTCCATGTTTTATGCCCGGGGGGTAAATAAGTTGTCAGTCAGTCAGTCCATTAATCTTCCCACCTTCTCCTCAGCCCTCTAATGAGAGGATTGTATACACCTTAGAGGTGCATAGGCAACTGAGATTTTATTTGGATGAAACCAAATCAGTTCGGAAAACTGACCGCCTTTTTCTCTCCTATCACCCAAGTGCCCTGGGCAGGCCTGTTTCCAAGCAGACTTTTTCTATTTACCTTTCCAAAACCATTTTCTTCTGTTATGTGTCCCATGGGAAGACTCTTCCTTTGGTTGTTAGGGCACACTCCACCAGAGCTGTGTCCTCCTCTGGTGCTTTTTCCAAGGGTCTAGACACCTGCTCTGTTTTAGAAGCAGCTACCTGGTCTTTTGTATATACCTTCACAAAGTACTATAAGTTAGATGGCATTTCCAGGTCCAGAGCTGGTTTTGCAAGGGCTATTTTTCAGGGATTTGTAGAGAGTGCTACTGCCCCTCCACCAAATTTTTCTTCTGCATGAACTTTGGTATTCTCCCTCATGTTATGAATACTGTAACATATGAATATAAGGATATAGAATAGTTGTGTAAAATCTTACCGTAACCATAGGTGTCATTGTCTTCTATATATTGCAGTATCAAAGTCATTAAATAATGGCACACATTTGATTTTCAGACTATATTCTTCAGAAAATGCATGCTAAAACAAAATTTGTTATTCTAGCAATTTTCTAAAGTTTATAAGAGGAATATTTAAAAGCTGTCCCTATTTTTGGTACTTTGCCCTCCCGTTATTTATTTTTATTTATTTATTAATTTATTGATTGATTGACATTTGATTACTGGGAAAGTTTGATATGGTAGAAGCCCATTTTCACTGAGGCCCAGGAGAAAAGCTTCAAATTATTACAAAACATTTTAAGAACAATAATTTTACAATTTTCAAAAAAATAAAACAAAAACATCTGCAGTTTAAATAATTATAACAAACTGGATATAAAAACATTGGTTAAGAATTGATAGAAGTATATGACAATCATTTAATATTTAGAGAAATTTTAGACAGTTTGTAAAGAAATTAAAAGTAAGTTACTCTTAATATAAACAGGCATTGCAATGTAAAGTGAGGGAAAAACAGGCTTATGGTATATTTGGAGAGAATGTCAGGGAAGGCAATTGGATAGAAGCAAGGAGATCAGTGAAGAAGGGAGAATAAGGAGGTATAATGAATGAAAAGTTACTTGTTCACATTTAGGGATATAGTTTATCCTGGTTTTGAGTAAGAACAGAGCCAGACTTTAGTTAGGAAGTCTTTCAGAGTGGTTTTTGAAAGATGGGAGGGAGTATTGACTTGATAGATACAGGTAAGGAGTTCCAGGCTTTAGCAACCTTGTATAAGTACAGAGAATGCCTAGCAGATTTGATAGGTTTATAGACAGGAGTTTTTGGTCACTGGATCACAATGACCAACTGCAAAAATAGTTGTGAAGAATGTTTTTAGTGCTGGACAACCAGATGGATGTTGGATAATTTTATAGATGGTAAGATGCTGTGTATATGTTAGTTGATGAGCCAGTTCTAACCAATTTAACCTTTTTAGTGCTATACAGTGTTGAGTTCTGAAAGGGGTATTTGCTGGAAATTTAGCAACTTTGTTGTAGCATTGTTCAAGTTTTAATTTTTCAGAAGCCTGGAGGTTAATAAGGATGGAAGCACCATAAAGAAGAGTGAGGAGGAGATCAGCAGTAGCAAGTGTAGTTTTAGTTGCGTTAGTGAGAAATTTTTTGACTCTGTAAAGCATCCCTAGTTTATAATGAGATTGTCTTATGCAGTTTTGTATACGCAGGTCAAATGTCAGATTATTATCCACTGTCACCCCAAATTGTTTGCTATGAGAAGTGACTTCATTGGGGTAGTATTATCGAGAGAGGACTTTAAATTTTTTTTCATGAGAGAGGGATTTGGGGGGGTAGTAGTTTGGTCTTTTTTGGGTTGAGCATAAGTTCTGAGTTATGAAACCATGTTTTAGTGTCTGTTAAAACTTCCTAGGTAATTTTTGGAGGTGTACCATGTTGTCAGATGTGCAAATGAGAGTGGAATCATCTGTATATTATATTAGAGTGGCCTGTTGTGTGGATGTATAGAGAGTGTTGAGGAAAATGTTAAAGAGGAGAGGGCCAAGGACAGAGCCTTGTGGTACACCAGTGGTGACTGGGAGGTGAGAAGAGAGCATGGAGTGCCATTTCACTGACTGATACCTATTGGGTAGGTAGCTTTTGAACCACTGAAGGGTGGGTTGAGAGAGACCTAGTGAGGACAATTGAAGTAGAAGTTTGGTGTGACAAACTGTGTTAAAGGCTTTAGACAAGTCTAGAAATAAGGAAGAGACTAGTTTGCTGTTATCTCTAGCTTTATTGACAATATCTATATAGGTTAGAAGGGCAGTGCTAGTACTATGGGAAGGACGGAAGCCATGTTATGTAAGGGCTAGATGTTTTTCATGCTTCACTGTTGCAGTCATCACATTTGGGTTATCTGCTTGCAGTAGCCTTCAGTCGGCCTGAATATCAAAGTCTTAGGTCCTGCATCATTTCCTGTCGCATCTTCCATGACGTCAGGTAGTCAGGGGTATAAAGCATGCAGCCGATGTCATTACATCAGTCTTCCTTGCCATGCGGTGCCCGAAGCAGAAGCAGATCGCAAGTGCCGGTCGGCCGACTCCTGAAGTTTTCGTTTTCGAGTTTCAGAAATGAAGTCTTCAACTAAGCTAAGTACCCTGTTGGGGAAACTTTTTCTTGCAGTAAAACCAATGTCAGTAAAAGTTAATAATTGTATTTCTTGTGGAAAGCAAATACCTCATAAAGATTTTCATTCGTACTACATTCCTTGCTTAGGCCCTGACCACGACGTACCTCGCTGTCAGTTTTGTGCATATTTAAACAACGAACTATTCGTCGTCTGTTTATTTACGCTTGTAAATATTTTGGCACTCGGTTGAATTATCTAGATATGGCTTCGGTAAGCCACCCGACTACTGACATTCCAAAAAAATGCAAAGATAAAGACAGAGACAGACCGCATAGGTCCAAAGCTGCCAACGACGCTTTTCCTAAGCTAGTCACCAGTTCGCCTGTACTCAGTGAGGCGCTTTTGCAGCCCCTGATACCCTCTACTTCAGATTCGCAGGCCTCTACTGAAACCCATTCGGAGTCCTGTATGCCACGAGATGCTCCAACTGTGGAAGCTGTGGATGTCTCTACCTTGGATGGGTCCGGAGCCACTGTGCAGGCACCAGGTTTTGAGAGTGTATTCAGGCCTACTGACTTGCATATTAAACTGACTCCATCTTCTTCTTCAAGGCCTAAAACTCGATCCATACCTAGAAAACCGATGCCCAGACTGCATGATCAGGCCTCTATGCCTAAAAAACAAATGATAAGAATGACTGAAGACCTTATTACTGTAATTAGGGGAAGCCACCCTTCCCCCTCTAAGAGAACCAGGACTGAGTTTCCTTATGATTCTTCTGATCAGTATTCTGAAATTTCTGTTTCCTCTGATGACCAGGATTTACCCTTATCTACCTATGCGATGCAGAGGACTCTATTCCCTCTGCTTCCCCTCCAGAGGATTTCTCTTTTGGTGAAACCTTGCATACTCTTAGGAAGCATTTTCGCTGGGAAAGCCAGGATTACTCTGACTCTAAAAAGAGGCTTAGGGATTTCTTACTCCTGCCTCAACATGGGCCTATAGCTATCCCCCCTGTACTGGACATTGTTGATGATGCCTTCTCGGAAACTAGCTTGGCCCTGACTCTTTACCTCCTGCTCCCAGAAAACCTGATAGATATTACAAGGTTCCTGACTCTCACAAGTTCCACTTTAAAAATCCTACTGCAGATCCTGAGACCATTTCACAGGGACCCAAGGGCATTAAGGTTACTACTGCCAAAAATCCTACCCCCTCTGATAGAGATTCCAGGGCACTGGATAGATGAGGTAAGAAGGTATACACTTCTGCAACCTTGACCATTAGGGCCTTAAACTGCCAGTTTCATATGTTAAAGTATCAGCAGCATATTATTGGATTGTTTAAACAGAAAATTATGTTGATTCCCGACTGTGCTGAAAATAAAGATTTACAGGATTTAATGCATTTTACTGAACAAGTTGGGAAACATACTTTGCAATGTGGTTTTGATTCACTAGAGGCATCTTGCAGGGCTGCTGTGGCTGGGTCTGTACTTAGAAAGCATGCTTGACTTAAGGAGCAATCTTTGCCAGATCATATTAAAACTTAATTGCTAGATGCTCCCTTAAACCAAGACCGCTTGTTTGTCAACAGAGCAGAAGAAGTACTTAAAAAGATGGAGGAAAAAGCTAAATCTATGCAAACTGTTAAAGATTTCCTACAAGTACAGCCTCCCAGATTTAGTAGGCATTGGCCCTCTAAAAATTGGTCATTTTCTGCCTCTTTCAGGCCTTCTCAGTCCAAACCCAGAACCAGCAGAACATCCAGGCTTCAGTCCCAAGGTACTCACAGAACGAAGCAGTGGGGGGGCTCCCACTTCCGAAGCAGGGAGTGGTAAGACTCCCCCTTTGGTAAACTGTCTCAATGACTTAACTTTAAATCTTCTAAGCCCTGCACAACTGACTGTTCCTTTAGGGGGAAAGATTGCCCTGCAGGCAAGAAATTGGGAACTCATTACCCAGGACAAATGGGTTTTAAATAAGTTTCCCAAGGATACAAATTCCACTTCCACTCCTTACCAACCCCAAGTGGTTGGACAGATCTACCCCCAAATCAGTGGACAGAGGCTCAAAAGCAAATTCTCTCTCTTAAGCATCAGGGCTATTCATCTTGTTCCAGAAGAGGAAAGAGGACAAGGTTTCTACTCAAGACTTTCCCTGGTGCCCAGGAAAGACGACAGCTGGCATTCTATCCTGGACCACTCTATCCTAAACACATTTTTAGTGATCCCAAAATTCAAGATGCTAACTCTTCACCAGCTGCTTCCTATGCTAGGCAAGGATGCCTATTTGGCAACACTGGATTTAAAGGAAGCCTACCTGCACATCCCAATAAGGGAATCTTGCAGAAGATACCTATGCTTCAAAGCAGACTACATGCACTATCAGTTCTATGCATTGCCCTTTGGCTTATCTGTTGCGCCCAGGGTATTCACAAAGTGCCTAGCTCCAGTCATTGCATTTTGCAGGTATAGAAATATCCAAATATATCCATACCTAGACGATTGTCTAATTCAGGCGGAAAGCCAGGGCATACTATTGAATCATCTGGCATTTGTACAGAAATTGCTAACTTCTCTGGGGTACACCATAAATGAAAAGAAATCACATCTTGTACCCTGCCAACAAACTGTATTCCTGGGAGCAAGCTTGAATACAACTTCCCAGATGGCCTACCTCACGCCAGAGAAACAAGTTCATTTGACAGCCTACTTCAAACTACTGGCCACAAAGACCCAGCTATCTGCAAGGACAATACTGCAAGCCCTGGGGTTCATGGCCTCCTGCATTCTACTAATTCCATATGCAAGACTGCATAAGAGGAAACTACAATGGTATCTATAAAGCCTATGGTGCCAACTTTCTCAGGATTTAGAATCAATGATTCCTATCATACCTTGTCTACAGATAGAGTTCCTTTCATGGGCAGAGACTTGCCACCAAAACAAGGGACTGCCATTCACTCTACCCCCTGCCGCCCAAACCCTAACAACAGATGCATCAGACTGTGCATAGGGGGCTCACTTGGCAGGGAAGTGCATTCAGGGCAAATGGTACCCAAGTCAAATGCACCTGCATATCAATCAAAAAGAAATATTAGCTGTACAAATGCTCTGACAGCCTTTAAGGACCACATTCTTCCAGGACAATTATTGGTAAAGACAGACAACACCACTGTTATGTGGTACGTAAACAAGCAGGGGGGAACCCACTCATACCCTCTCTGCAGAATAGCTATGGCTCTGTGGAACACAGTCTTGAGCTACAAAGTGCACCTACAGGCTCAATTCCTGCCAGGAAAGCTAAATACATTGGCAGACGACCTAAGCAGAAATCTCATGGACCCACACAAGTGGAAACTGGAACCAAAGATGTTCAACATGTTGAGAAACAAATGGGGGAGCCCAGAGATAGACCTGTTTGCCTCCCCCCAGAACTACCAATTGGACAAATTCTGCACAAGGACTCCCCACAAACAAGCTTGGAAAGTGGATGCTCTGTCCTTCACCTGGAAAAACCTATCAGTTTATGCCTTTCCCCCTCTGCCTCTCCTCTCCAAGGTACGACTAAAGATCAAACAGGACAAACCAAGGACAATACTGATTGCACCAGACTGGCCACGCCAACACTGGTAACCCCTCTTGCACAGTGTGTCACTGCAGGCACCATGGCACCTTCCTCAGACCCCTGCCCTGCTGTCCCAGCAGGAGGTCCAGATTCTGCACCCTCAGCTTCAAACCCTGAACCTGGCAGCGTGGCTAATTACTTGACCTCTCCATTACCATCCCTCAGCAAGCAAGTGATGGATGTCATTCTGGAGGCAAGGAGGTGTAGTACTAGTAAATCCTATGCTGAAAAATAGAAAAGATTCTGTTCCTGGAGCCACACTCAGGGGATGGGCACAGCAGTGCCCAATTTACCTCAGATTCTTCAATACTTAACTGAAATGCTTCACAAGGCCCTTTCCTTTTCCTCCATCAAAATTCAAGCCTCAGTCATTTTAGCTCATTACAATACAGAACCACCCCTCTTCTCTCATCCACTGCTGAAGCAATTCCTCAGAGGGGCCAAAAACCTAGGACCACCCAGGAGAGCCCCTACTCTAGCCTGGGACCTTAACTTTGTATTGGAAAAGCTCACTCTACCTCCCTTTGAGCCAGCTGCAAATGCAGAGTTGAAATTCCTTTCTTGGAAAACAGCCTTCCTTCTAGCCATCACTTCAGCAAGAAGGGTGTCTGAATTACAGGCCCTCATGGTAGTGGAGCCTTTCATCATCTTTCATGCAGACAGGGTGTCCCTCAGGACCAATCCATCCTTCATGCCCAAGGTGGTATCCAGTGTGGCCCTTAATCAGTCCATTCATTTGCCAACCTTCTTTTCTAATCCACAGAACAAAGGGGAACGAATACTGCAGTCCTTGGACGTGCACAGACAACTTTGATTTTAGTTGGACAGGACTAAACCTCTCAGGAAGTCTGAACAGCTGCTGGTTGCATCTGCTGCATGGGCATAGGGGAAGGCCATTTCAAAGCAAACAATTTCTAAGTGGATAGGCCATTGCATTCATTTCTGCTATAAGCACCATGGAAAACCCACCCCACATGGGATAAGACCACATTCAGCCAGAGCTGCATCTACCACTACAGCCTTTCTTAGAGGCGTCCCTACCAGGGGCATCCTAGAAGCTGCTACCTGCAGTTCTGTACATACCTTCACCAAGCATTACTACTTGCCATTTTTTTCTAAATCCAGAACTGGCTTTGCCACTGCAGTCTTGCAGAGCCATATAGCTGGCCCTAATGCTATCTAATTACCTCCTCCCATCCTTAGCTTTGGGAATCTACCCAAATGTGATGACTGCAACAGTGAAACATGAAGAACATAGTACAGCTGTGTACACTTACCATAAATGTAGATGTTTGAGTGTATTCACTGTTGCAGTCCTGGTTACCCTCCCTCCAGCCCCCTGACTTCTATTGACTATACCTCTATTCTCTTAAAACCCTGCAGCTGCGTGGTTTTGGCGTCTTCCCAGGCTTGATAGTTGTTGCTGAAGCACCTACCAAGAGGAGAAAACACTGAGAGAAGAAAGGAGCCACTTTTGAGCTTTTAAGTATTTCTTCTGGTTTATTTCTTAGAAAAACTGCATTGCCACCTACTTTTCTGCGTTTTAGTGCTTGCAAAAGTTGATATCTGTGTTAGAAACAGTATTTAGAACATACATAGAGCCTGTTTATTGCATTTTTTGTGTTGCACTTAACTTAAAATCGTTTTTTCTTAAAATTGCATTTTAACTGCCCCTGACCTAGCACACATGTGTTGGGGTCATTTATTGCACTGTTCTGACTAGTTTGCTACTTCTGTGTCTCTGCTATCCTTAAACAAAAACAAAAAAAACAAAAAAATCTTGCTATTTTCCCACTTTCTATAATTTAAAAAAAAAAAGTTCATTACAGAGTTGCTGTTCTGAACTGTTTGTAAGTTTCTTGGAGGCCAGTGCTTACTTGGGCTAAAGGGATGTCGCTGTGTTCACCAGTGCAGTGGTTAACACTGAGCAGTCTGCCTATCCCTGTAGGAGTGGTTACTGCCTAGAAACTGTAGTTTTATTGGCCATTTTGGGTCAATTCCAAACGCCTTGATCTCTCTCTTAAAACCCTGCAACTCTCTTTTTGCGCGGTCTTGCGCACAGAGCAGCATCGGGCAGCGCCTGTTAGTTGGGGTATACTATACCTGGCACCACAAAGTCTGCAATGCAAATTTTCCCTTAGGACTAGGCAAGCCTCAACTCAAGTGCTT
This sequence comes from Protopterus annectens, assembly GCF_019279795.1. Lineage (NCBI taxonomy): Eukaryota > Metazoa > Chordata > Ceratodontiformes > Protopteridae > Protopterus > Protopterus annectens. The sequence continues at coordinate 341,935,603 of NC_056746.1, forward strand.
CAGATCAACTGCTCTTATTGCAGCAGTTGCATAACCCAAATCAGCACTTGTCCAAATCTCCTAGACAACACTGTTATTTTCCAAATCTCCTAGACAGCATTATTATAATACAGCATAAGACCCTCGATTGTCCGCAAGACAAGTGAAAGTTACTTTTCCAAGCATGTCCAGAGGTCAGCTTCAGGTGTACTCTCCAGTTCATCTGGTGGAATTGGGCATCCTGAGGCAATGTCACAACTGCCTCATGTATACAGACAACCCTCTCCTCTTACCTCTAGACACAAACACTTGTGAGAGATGCAAATATACAGCCAGACTGGAGGCTAAGCGCTCTCAACCCATTACTGTAACAGACAGTCAAGAGGAGAAGAGACACACTAGCATCACACCACCAGTCAGACATGGATCTACAAAACAAGCACCTTCAAAACATACACATAAATACACAAAAACATATTCGGAGACACTAGGTACCAATCTGAAAAAGAAATAGTGCCCTCCAAAGCAGACAAGCAAGCAACCTGCACCTCAAACACAAGCCAAAAAACACATAATTCACTTCAGCAGTGTGTCTCACGACAGCCCCTAAGGGAAAACACCATACCCAACACGTTAGTAATAGGAGACTCTATAGTAAGCCACACTGATGTTCCACTCACCAGGCTGAACAAGGAGAAAGTTACTGTCAGCTGCCTGTCGGGTGCTAGGATCTGCCACATAACACAGGCACTTAGGTCACTCCAGAACAAGTACAAGTGTGACGCTGTCATTGTACATGTTGGTGTGAATGATCTAAGACGTACCTCCCTGGACTACATGAAAAGAGACATCGAGGAGCTCTCTGATCATGTAGCCCAAGCTGGTATGACCCTGACCTTGAGTAGCATACTACCTTCACCTAGAATGATACCACAATACAAAGACAAAATTATCAATTTCAACAACTGACTAAGCTTCTGGTGTCATTCTAAGGAGATCCAGTGTCTGTCTGCCTGGGATGACATGATAGACAAGCCTCGCTGTTTCACCAGAGATGGTTTGCACCTGTCACCCCTAGGCTTTAGAATACTGGCCAAGGCTCTTGCCGTCCCCATATTGCCTTTTTTAGGCAAGGCTCAAAGGACAAACCAACCACCGTAACCAGCACAGGTAACCAAAAACTAAGGGTAATGCTACTCAGCGCCAGAAGTCTCAACCTCAAAATGCACGTGCTCGAGGCACTTCTCAGTATGGAGAAAATCGATGTTTGTGCAGTGACAGAAACCTGGTTCAAGGCTCCAGAGAGCACCCCCAGCACTACCAGGTTACAATTCATATCATACCTTCTGGCCTCAGTTACCCGATCGCAGCACAAAGGGCGGAGATGTATCCATATTCATCAAGAATACCCACATCTCCAGGTTAGTGGCGCAGCATGATGCCCCAGAGATCATCCATGCACAACTATCAGCCGACAAAACCACATTTCAAGTCATAGCCTGTTATAGATCACCCACCAGGTCCCAAGGTGCTCACTCAGCATTCCTTGAGGCATTGGAAAATATAAATGTCCTACCCAATGCCATAATTTTGGGTGATTTCAACTACCCTGGTATAGACTGGGCGAACTACCAAAGTTCTAACTCCTATGCCCAGCGGTTCATAGAATTTATAAATCCAAATGCCCTTGAACAACTGGTATGTTCTCCCACTAGAGGGGACAACATATTGGATTTAGTCATCACAAATATGGGTGCCCATTGTACCACACCCGTTATCACTCCCTCTCTGGTCAGATCAGACCACAAACTGATAACCCTTGACATCCTCACCCCTCCACCTCCCCCAGTCAAAGAAACCATCGTAAAAAACCTTTCCAAAACAAACTTCAAACTACTTGCATCAGAAGTGGAAAGCTTCACTATTCCCTTGCAGAAGGATAATGATATCCAGGATGCAGAATCCTACGCCAAAGCACTTTATATACATCTTCAGGATTGCATGGACCGTGCTGTCCCAAATAAAACCAAGACTCCTTCTTCAAGCAAGAAGAAACCAGTCTGGTGGACCCCGGCCATAAGCAAACTATACAATAAAAGGAGGAGACTTATACAAAAAAGGCCAAATCTCAAGTAGAAAAATCTTCCCTGATCAGCTTTAGTAAGAAATTGAGGGCCCTCGTCAAGTCAACTAAATTTAATTTCGAAAAAAAAGTTGCCAAGGATGCTAATGATGACCCTAAGGCCTTCTATGGTTACGTCAAAAACCTAAATGGCAACGCTCAGGTCTGTTCTGAGCTAGTACAAAATGGAACAAAATACACTGACCCCACTGACATTGCCAACATCTTGGCTTTCAGGTTCAGTGCAAATTCCACCCCAACCCACCCTCACCACCTACAGGGCCTATTACTATTCCAGGGGATTGTGTAACTCCAATTATTACTGATATGTTGGTTAATAAGGCCCTATCTAAAGGTAAAAACACTGCCTCCATGGGACCAGATGGCGTCCCGGGCTGTGTCATATGCGAGCTCCAAAATTAATTAACCCCGCATCTGAATACCCTGTTCACTCTCAGCCTCTCAACAGGATATGTGCCCATAGAATGGCGCACA